>NC_090793.1:10355000-10557500 GCF_040054535.1 Antennarius striatus
GCGCAAGTGAAAATATCTTATCTTTTACTTAGAAACATGTTGCTACCCACCAATAAGGAATTGCTGGGTGTCAAATAGTTTGAATCGCTGCTCCTTTACCAGCTTTTTTGGCTTATCTGTATATGTAGCCGAAGGCCCTTCCCAGTATACTTGTTCCTGGCAGAGATGCTTAGCGTACAGTCCATCTGGCATCATCCACAGAAGCACCCCTCTCTCCAACGCAATAAAAAGCATCTCACCGCCATGTCTTTGAGAATCAGGGCATAGGAAGAAAAAATGACAACTTCTGCTGTGCTTTACATTCACATTTAGATGGTATATTCTTGTAGGAATCATCAAGATGTTAGCCTAAAGGTATGATGGGCCAACGGACATAATTCAGAGTATACTTTCGAATTACTGTGTTTATTCACATATTTTTCCATAATTTTAATACACAAGCTTTTTTAGACATTCTGAATTGTTATATTAAGTGTATAACGTCTGTATAAACTGTATAAACTGAAAATGCAGTTGAAATCTAAAGACAATTTAAAAGGGAGTTTCAAAAAGAACCATCTCCATCCAAAAGTTACCATCTCCTCAAGTTAGAGATGAGTTTGAACATCATCTCTAAGACCACGGACATTGAGAAGCCCCACAAACGAAGAAAGAGTCCTGGGAACATTCCAGCGAAGTTGAAGAAAATCTGTACGGCAAGCTTGCCATGAGGAAGGGATTCTGATCTAAATTGTCTTTGCACTTCAACTGCATTTTCATACTTCCAGTGGCATTTCACAAGGAATTTAATTTCTTTGAAATGTTTTCTGGCTGCCATCATTGACTTCAATTAGTTTTTACCGCAAAAAAATAAAAAAAGAATTTAATCAGCTGCTAAAGGGTGCACAGTATACATTTTTTGAGACACCCTGTATGTACTAAAGCCCAGTGGTCCCCAACCCCCGAGCCGCAGACCAGTACCGGTCCGTGGGTCATTTGGTACCAGGCCGTACAGAATAAAAAAACAATTTACATTACTCTACGTATTGTGACGTCTGTGCAGAATGACGCACAGACAAATAGATGCGTCTGTCCCGCTTGATAGGTCTCGGTGACAGGTTACCCCTAAATCAAACGCCCACAACTGCGCCAGTGTTGTAGATTAAAGTAAAGACAGATTATCCTGAGATCGAAAACCCTGCTTCCATTTCCAACCTCCTGTCTTTGTAAAGCGGGATTTTCTGCAGTGACCGTAAAGAAAACCAAACTGCGGAGTAGACCAGACGTCCGGAACAGACTTCAGGTGCCATTGTCTCCCATTACCTCTAGATCAGCGGTCCCCAACCACTAATTCTCATTATTGTAATTATTATTATATGATTAACTTGTTCATCCTTCTATTAGAAATGATCAGTATTTCTCCTACGTTGAACACACTGATTGTAAGTCGCTATATTACAAAATAAACCTCATCAGTGCAGTCACTTGAAATGAGTTTTAATATAATCATTTCTTATAATGATTTCGTTCACAGAGATGTTGATTATCAATTCTTGAAAAAAAAGTTGTTTATTGTCCGTTGATGTGTGCATTTTACATAAAACCAAGGCGGATGATTTATTATTAGACTAAAGCTGTCCTGGCATCATTAACGATTATCAAGGTAATGAAGGCCGGTCCATGAAAATATTGTCTTAGATAAAACTGGTCTGTGGCACAAAAAAAGGTTGGGGACCACTGCTAGAGATGATTATTTAGCAAAGGTTTAGGTAGAAAATGGTTACAGTTGTGTGATGACCATTTGCACTGTATTCAGTAACTACATTATTGAAAATATTTCACTATGTGAAAGAGCATGCTCTGTTGTAAAAACTGAGATGAAACATTTGGTGTCATTGGCGTCATTGGTGTCAAGCATTGAATTTAAATTCTTTTTAGCTAGCAGCACAATATTTCACAAACTGAACTCAGAGTCTATGCAGCAGAGACGTCGACTTCAGATATAGCTCTTTGTATCTCGTACCATGTGTGACCCAAGCTACCACTTGCCGCCAGTGGCCTTGTGATGAAATGTTGTCTGTTCTGTAATTGTATAGTGTGTGTATAGTAATAGTACATTATCTGATTGAAAGTGTCTGAAAATACATATTTGCACAACTTGACATTTATGGAAAATAACATTTCATATCAATCAGCTTTTATTCATAAAGCGCTTAATCACATCAACAGACATTTCAAAGTGCTTTTCCAGACAGAGAGACCCAACAGAACCCTCCAGTGAAGTTTTTTTTTCCAAGCCACCCAGGTTTAAATTCAATAACCACCACAAACATTGCCGATTAATTTACATGCAAAAGCCACTTTATTACCAAAACAATCTTCTGACCTAGTTGTGCAGCGATATACTGTACAGTATATGAAACAAGATAGCCATGGCAATTTACAAGTGACGGTCTCTCTTGCAGACTGCTCATCCTGACATCTGTAAATGTACAAAACCATAAATAAACCACAACATTCATAATGAAGTCAATACTTATCCTCAATAACAGCTCCTATCCTCCAAAAAAATTGAACATCTTTGTCAATAATCCAGGATAATGTCATAGTTTTTTGGATTAACAGATTAATAATAAAATGCAGGCATGCTGTGGTAATGAACAACAACTGCTATGGAGTAACAAAAAGTGCTGTGCATTGGCAAGAGATTTAGTCATGCAAGACTGAAGATCCTGTTTGTGTTACATGCACTCTGCACATAGTAACTGAAGCCATCTAAAAAAAGCACCATGATCTCTTTGGTACATACTTTGGCTTCCTTTTTGCTTCCTGCTCCATCGGAATCAAATGCAGTGGTGCCTATTTATGTGAAAAATGTCAATAGCTAATAATAATAATGTCAGATGCTTTGTGAAATGCAGATGTATATGTGTGCAAGTTAACACTTTTGTGCATCGGAAACTGAAGGTAATTCTTTAAAATTATCTTTTTAACAAGCTATATCTTCATCTCTTACCCTTTTTTGCATCCTCTGGAATGATTCTGTAGACTTTGTAGGGCTCTGAAATGTCCAGTTGACTTCTTTCCACTAAGTCATCAAATTAATTGCTTTTGTTTCGAGCACAGTGTAATCTGGTCTTCCCCGCTGGAGAATCAGGCCTATCAACCCCTTCCTTGTATTTCCCTTTAACATCGCCCATGCCGAAAATATTATGGAAATGGTTTATTTACTCTTCCTCCTGATTCCTGCTTATTGACTTTGATTTTTAAAAAGGTTTGACGTCTTGAAGGATCGAAAAAACTCCAAATCTCATTAGAGACCACATGACTGTATTTTACATTATTAATAGTGTAATTGAAAAGCAGAAGGGATCAGTCTGGCCTTAAAGAGTGCAGCATCCTCCTCTCTAATATACAGCCTTGTTTTCCTGTGCATTTATGGGGAATCCTAAAAATGGACTTCTCATTTTCCCAAATCAAGACTGGATATCTCCTGCTGTCAATCTGATCAATCAGCTACTGCCTCAATTTGCCATTGGCACCCTTGACCTACAGTCCACTGTCCTCTCCATGTTAATCTTCAAAAAATAGAATGAAATTGTTTAAAAATATAGGCTACAGGAGTGAGTCACTTGTAGTTTGACTCTTTCTCATGTAAGATAAGTGAATTATGAGATTCATGTCAAAACAATAATCACTGGTTAATATTGGTTCTTACTGTAGTGATGATGATGGTTATTGCTTTAAACTTTACAGCTACTAAAGAGTGGAATATAAACTTCTATCTGTACGAGTACTTTCTTGTTAATCAGCCTACCAAATGTGAGCACAGGTCAGTAACTAAAGCCCTCTGATTTAAATATTAACCTTGAAATAACTATAAATCATTCACCAAAAAAAAAAAAAAGCTGCTACTGCCCCTAACCTCTGATAGAGTTCCACTGCTGAAAACTGTTTTCAAACTCTCCGTGCCTCACACTTGAATGTAATCACAACTTAATTTGTGACAGGACAGAACTGGTCAGTCTTCAAGTGATGTGCAGCAATCGGGTCCTCATTTCATCCAAACTTGGCGTCCACACAGCCCAGCAGCAGGGAATACCTTTAGGGACACCCTGAGCTGACACCAGGACATAATGGAACAATTACCTGTGCATATAACCTACACTAAAATGTTACACCACACGCTTATAATACAAAATCTGGATGTCAAATAAATTTCCATTGACATGACAACTACTGACCAGAATTTTAAAAGTGAATTTTGTTATGTATTTTCATAAAGAACCAATTATCAGAATTCTAGTATGAGCAAATTGTGCTTATTATATTTTATAATCTCCAAATACAGTTAAGAAGACAGAGTAACAAAGGAATGTTGATTTTTTTTTTTTTATGCTGCCATGCATGACCTCCCCAGTACATCACACAAACAGGAAGGCAACCTGGAAACAGGCATGAGCTCAGAACAAAATGCATTATCACCTTCAATATAGCAGATCACCAGAATAGCAAACCCATAACACACTGTTTGAAGATTTTATTTTATTAATAATGTAATTGTGACAGGGGAAAAAAAGTTCAATATTCAAAATTTTAATAATCAATCAATGGTGAATATCAAAAAATTATTTCTTCCAGTGCTCTTGTCCATGATATTTAGATGATCATTCCAGTGATGGTAAGCATTCTGACTATTGGTCCTTTCATAAGCAGTTCCGGATGGGTCAAAAATCACGCACATCACAAGGTGGTTCCATCGTCAGAGCTGAGCTGCAATTTATCTTTTCAAAAGATATGGTCATATGTCCTCCGGTGGGGTACGTGTCTGTGTTTTTACCTCATTGCCATGGTCTTTATGTACTCTGACAAGCAGTTCACGTATATCAGCCTCATCATTGAAGGGGTTGTCCTTGAATTCCATTTGAAACCATTCTCTGAACTACAAGACAACAAAGAAGTGAACAATTTTACATTTTTTAAGTGAAAACACAGACTGTGCACTGATTATTGCATTCTCTGTGTACAAGAGATTGTTGAATATATACTGCATGTATCTTCACACTATGCTCCTAGAGCTCACCTGATCAGCTTGAGTAACTTCAAACTCCTGTAGCTGCTGTTGGAAGCCTAGGTTGGGGCCAGCACAGGATCGGACCACCTTCACTGCAGCCAGTGCCTCCTCCCAGCCCAGGCTGGTCACCGTCATGATGTAAGCTACCACGAGGGTGACGCTGCGGGACACACCTGCTAAACTGTAAGAGGATGTGAAGAATGGAAACAAGGAAACATATTAAACAAAGTGCCAACACAGGCAACGGCAACCAAACTATAAAGGAAAAAGGACAATTTCTAAGAATATAAATATTAACATGGTGCTGAGGTTACATGTAACTCAGTCATTTGATTCACTTTTTAATCTGCCCTACATGAACATGTACAGTACTTATATCATAAATGACATCCGTGTGATGTAACAAGTATTCTCACCAGTGAACAAGGCAGCCTTCTCTTTTCAGGCGGGACTTGTGCATGAACATGATGCTTTCTTTAAAGTGCTTCGTCCTGCAAAGCATTTAAGTGCTGTAAGAAGACATGACCACATTAAACTCACCAAGGTGTGCCTTAAGACCTGCAACCATATGTTATCATTTTCACCACGGTGACATGCAGCTCCGCCATACACGTACAGGCAGACTGTGCATATGTAAAGTTTTTTTTTTAACTTTGTTGCATGACATGAATGTTTTCTTACCTGACCTGTCAAATTCTTTTATTTCTTGTCCTGGACACTAGGGTGTGTTCATAGCAGGTTTTACAGTTGGTGTCACATTTCAGAAAATAGCTAACACCTCACACTGACATATGAGACAACCAGGGCAGTAAGAGTGACGTGTATGTTTGTGTGCATGTATGTGTGTGTACATACGTATAAATACATAAACATGTATACATAGATAAACACACGCACATACACACACAGACACACATATATATAAATATATATATATACATACACACACACAAGGTGCGATTTGTCAGAAAAATAGAGGGGGGGTTTAACATAAAAAAATAAGAAATCAGTGAGCAATTGTGAGAGATATTTATAGTACACTTACAAGTATATAGGGGAAAAAAAGACCTTAAATACAAGTGGTGCTTTTACTGAAAATACTTCATTGGTTTGAGCTGTTGCTGTGCTACACATTTTGGTACTTACAGGTTTTGTGTGGGAATGTCAGATGCTGAAATGCAGAGATAGGTCATCTCCTGAGGGACGAAGTATTGTGGTCACCTTTCTGTATTTTAAACAAATTAATAAGCAGTATGTGGGAAATCCCACTGCACACAATTAAACATAAAGTTTCATGTGCGTGTGTGTTTTGATAGCAAATACAGGATGTGACATATCTGGAAGGATAAGGAATACTTAAAATCCATTTACAAAAGTACAAGCTACTGTATGTAGGCAGCTTTTTACTCTTTGACTTACCAGAGAAACATGATATGCAAACCACTGACAAAGACAAAATGATAATGAGGACTGTGCAGTGGTTCTCTGCACAGTCCTCACTGGCAGAGAACCACCACCTGCATCCTGACTGGCAGAAGCACAGACATCTCAGGACACTGATCTAGGTTTCACTGGCATTAAATTAACCACAATCCTAAAATCACATGACTTAAAAATCTTGGGTTTATTATTGATTCAGTACAGATTTCAATTTGCTCAGGAGGTAGCATGTCAAGTTTTCCTGAAGTACTTGCCAGACTGGTTTCTTGGCTGGGTCAGAGCTCAAACGGTTTAAGCCAACCACATCTATGCAGCTGGGTTTGCTTGATGATATTGCTTCAATAATAATGGAAAATTGTAGATGAACATCACGGTGAACGTGTTATGTGTGAGAAGGTGGAGGAGGCGGGGGGTCTCACCTGGAGCACAGGAGCTGCACTGTCATAAATGGACAGGATGTGTGTGATGTTGTTCTTTGCTAACTGTTCTCGGTCTCTTGCATCTGAGATAAACAAGAGCACAAGAAAAACCATGGGTCTGTGCTGTCATACACAAGATGCTGATGATCAAAAATGATTCAGGAGGGGAAAAAAATTTCAGGCACACCTTTGATATTCCCCAAGTATAAGTCAGGTAGAACCTATGTAGACAGAAAATAACAATTTTGAATCAAACATGGTTAAAGCATCCTTGATATAGTGAGGTCCTACAACAGATGAGAGAACTTGAGTCAGCTGACTGTAATGGCACCTTGAATGGCTTAAACTGTGATTATTATAGTATGAACTTGAGATCGCTCGGTTTAAAAAGTAAATATTTAGTAAAGACGTATGCTAAACATTCACAGCCAGG
This sequence comes from Antennarius striatus, assembly GCF_040054535.1. NCBI lineage: Eukaryota > Metazoa > Chordata > Actinopteri > Lophiiformes > Antennariidae > Antennarius > Antennarius striatus. The sequence continues at coordinate 10,362,346 of NC_090793.1, forward strand.
CCACTTAGGTGATTAATATCTGTATTACCAAAGAAGCATCACATTAGATGTCAAGCATTAGGACACCTCGGTGAATCCACTCAAAACACCGAGTTCGAATCGTATGTGGCAGAGCACTAACTGAGAATAACTCGATGATCGTACCTTATTGATGCCATTGCCCATCCTGAAAAAAACTCGTCTGAAAAATAATAATGATAAGAAATGCAACGATCCGTTCCTTCCTTATTTAAAATACTTGTACACCTGCTTCTCGGCTTCCAAAACCTTCTGTGCGGGCGCAAATACTGCGGCTCTGCGTTCTGGTGAGACGAACACAGTCGTCCTTTGCCCCCCATGTTGAATGATGGGATATGTAGTTCTTTCGTGTTGGGGCGTAGTCTTGACTTATGTTTAACTGGATGTCAGCAGAATGTTAATATCTGTAATTAGTGGCATGACAACAGCATATAATTGACCCGAAAATACATATATTTAAATAGACCACAACGGATTGTTTCATATACCACAGCAAAAGTAGCCCCCGGCCCTAGCAACTTTAAACACCGAAGGAATTCAATGGGTATCAGCGTATGGTAAAAAACAATGTGAATTAGAATAAGGCATATAAATTTTCACTTTCAACTTGGCATGAGTCCACTTTCCTCACGTACAGTATGTTATTTTTGAAGCAACAGCATAATTGTTGATAAAATTTCTGTTTTCTAGTTTTGATAGGATGGAAATCACATTTCCAAAACAAGGATTCAAGCAGTCACTGGCCCCATCCATTTAGAGGTTGCTCCAGGCCCTTGTGTGTGTGCCAAGATCTATACATATATACATATATGCATATATACATACATACATACATACATACATATACACACACACATATATATATTCACATGTGAAACACATACAGTATATTGAGTGTGAGTAAATGTCTTCTTAAAATGTTATAAGACCAGGAAACAGAAAGTGTTTAAGCTTAAAAAGCGACTCTGGTGGGACTCGAACCCACAACCTTTGAATCACTTCTCAAGTGCTTGACTAGAAGTCCAATGCGCTATCCATTGCGCCACAGAGCCAGTGTTACGTATATGGTGCACTTTGATTAATTATAAACGTAATGTTTTAAATGTGCAAGCATGATATTTTTGCGATTTCATTACAGGTTCCTTTAACTTAGTTTGTGTAGATTTTTGGTTAAAATGTACAGTACTGTAATAATAGTTACATTTTGTTACACGCGATAACTGTTTCCGGTTTTCCCCGGAACTAATTAGCACCTAGTCCCAGTAGCTCAGTGTTTCTCGCGTTGTGATAGAAGGACCCTAAAGTAAGCAAGATGTCTGAGGGAACGACGACAGTGACAGTTGCATACGGTAACAAGATTTTGCATGATGCCACACGATTATGAAAGGTTAATATATATGTATGTGAAACAGCAAGTCTCCTAACTTTTGCCCAGCTACACGAGTTAGTTAATATAGCTAGCACTTACCAAATCTGCCAGTAATTCATCTTCCGTAATGTTGGCTGGTATGAACTGTTTATTAGAATAGACTTGATGCTTAAATGAACTTCAAGCCCTTGAATCTAACATTACCCATAACCAGAATTTGTGCAATCTCATGTTTTACGCAAATCCAATATCTTACTTATGGACATTGTAACTAACAAATTATTACACGTTGTTGTGGATACGCTTTCTGCAGAATTCAGAAGAATGAACGCACTTTGTTAATTCTTCTTAGGAAAATAATTTTTCCAATATGTTTTTGACAATTAGGCATGCAATATACTGTATATATAGGGAGAGGTATAGTGGCGGTCAGCTCTGACCTGATGCGGTCCAATGAGCAGCTTGTAGGGGGATGATGTCTTGCTCAAGAGCCCCTCGGTAATGTTCAGGAGGTGAACTGGCAGCTCACACTCCAAATATTTTTGGACCACACGGCTACCCTCCGGTCCCCAGCCCAAGACCTCATGGACTGAGCTACTACCGCAGGGTATTTTTTTTAATTAATTGCAGGGTTAGTCATCATTGGACTAGAGAGTAACATTTACTAATTAGTCATTCAGTTAAACTACAGGTTAAATTCAAAGCAAATTTAGTTGAATGAATTTGCATGAATTTATTTAACAATTAGTGTCCAAAACAAATAGCAGCATGATATTAGCCAGAAATCATGGTAACCCAGAGGTGGCCACCTCTGCACCCCCAGATAATGATGTCTGCAATGACACGACACTCTGAACCACGCCCCAGACTCGCTAGGGTTTTTTTTCTGAACCTTCTTCGAAGCCAGCTTCAAAAACCACCTTGACCGATTACGTTTGAACCACTTAAGTGGTTCATTCTGAAGCAGTTCAGTGATTCATTCACCAGGTGAACCAGTTCAAGATGTTCCCAGACTTGAGATCTCTTTAGGTATTGACACATTAAACAGCGCACCATAAAAAAGAGACCGGCTGGTGTTTCAAATCCTCGCCCATTGCTCTGAACCACTAAACTGGTTCACTCGGTGAATGAAGTACTTAGTGTTTCAAACATCATCAGTCACGTGTATTTCCATGTTTGAAGGTTCAGGAAAAAAAACCCCTACCGAGTCTGGGGCGTGTATCGAAGCGCAGTGTCAAAGTGGACATCACTACAGCTGAGGACCTGCAAAGGCAGCAGACAGTGACTTGGAAGGACCAAGGCCTTGGAGCACAATACACATATGCAGACACACAAACAAACACACACATCTTTGTAGTAACAGCTGCAATATTTCCGTTGCTTTGAAATGCTTCGGCCTACACAATAACTTCCGTAGACTCAATAACCACATATTCAACATTCATTGATTTTTTTTTATTTTATTTTATTTTTTTTAATTTTATATACTGTTTTGATCCCCGAAGGGAAATTAAGAATGCACACTCTAGCTACTGATTCAAACGCATGCATATATATATATTAGTGTGTACAGGCCCCTGTAGCACACACACACACACACACAAGGGGGCCTGTAGGCATGCAGGGGAGGTAGAGTGGCAGGCAGCTCCATCTTGGTGCGCCTTAAATGAGCAATTTGTAAGGGGGACGGCACCTTGCTCAAGGGCGCCTCGGCAGTGCTCCAGAGGTGAGCTGACACCTCCCACTGTCAGCTCACCTCCGGGTATTTTTTTTGGGCGGGAGCGGGAATCGAACCGCCGATCTTGAAATCATAGGACGACCCGCTCTACCGCCTGCTTTACCACTGAGCCACTGCAGCCCCGTTTTGTTGCTGTTGTAGGGACGATTATTCTTATGAAAAAAAAAAGAATCATATCACAGTATCTTTTAAAAAAATAACCAATGTGTGATTTTTTACTACTGGAATAGGCTTATCCTGACGTTAATTTTCAGTTTCAACAGTAATTTCTTTCTCCCACTCAAGGATCTACCAAGCACAGCGTCACACTACCTGGCCAAGTTGATGGCAAGGGTCCAACAGTCAAAGACCTCTCAGGTGCTCTCACTCAAGTGACTGGAGTTCCACAAGCCTCACAGAAAATAATTTTTAAAGGTACAACTAGGACTCTTATATTTAGCCATGTTTCAATATTGTATCATATGTCCAGCTTGAACTTTGCCATATCCATCCTGAAATCTCAGGAAAATCACTGAAGGATATGGAGGAGAATCTTTCCAGCTATGGAATAAAGGAAGGCTGCAAACTCATGATGATAGGAAAGCGTGTAAGGTTTTTAATTCTTTTTTACATGTGTTGTGTCTTTCACATGCAACTTTATATGTAATCAAATACTATCAATGATCTACTCACAGAACAGTCCAGAGGAAGAAGCTGAACTAAAGAAGCTGAAAGACATTGAGAAATCTGTGGAACAGACAGCTAAAAAACTTGAAAAAGTCGATGGGGAGCTGACTGGACTAAAAAATGTATGCATACTATACATTAGGCTCACATATTTGATGCCTTGTTGATGCAAAAACGTCCCAAAATGTGTCTGTTTTAGTCAAAATCCTAAACCCTCGCCCATTTTTTCCACAGGGCTTCCTGGCCAAAGATCTCCAAGCAGAGGCTTTAGGCAAACTAGATCATCGAGTGAAAATAGCTGCTGAACAGTTCATGAAGATCCTGGAGCAGATTGATGCTTTGGTAATCTACTGTGGTTGAAGTGTGCATTCAAATTGTATCTTTTTGCACATACTGTATCATAATATACTTCTACTTCTTTTAACAGAGTTTCCCAGAAAATTTCAGTGACTGTAGACTGAAGAAAAAGGGACTTGTAAAGACAGTGCAGGTTAAGCCTTTTTTGTGTTGTTTTCACACATAATACTTGGAAATAGCATAATGAAGTGTGATTGTTTCTGTTCAATAGGATTTCCTGGCCCAGTGTGACAAGATAGAGGCTTGTATATCAGACCACCTATCAAAGATTCAGTCAAAAAATCTCGCCCTGGTGGAATAGGACTACAAAGTCCTGTATCATACTGTATCATGTGCTAATCATTGCTCTGTGAGCAAAGTGTTCAGAAAAGATTACATATGGAGTCATTCCATGTCTATTTATTTTGGATGTGATGCATATGAGGACTTCATTAAAGAAACCCTGTCAACCGAAGATTGGCTATCTGCATTTGGCTTATGTGTGACTGGGAAACTTTCTCAGATTAAATCCGATATGAAATGCTTCTTTTTTGGTATTGTACCAATTGTAGACTGTTTTGTATGCTAGTTTGAGAGAACGAACATTAAACATAATCACAGTTAATTTGCTATTCACTTTTTGTAGCAGTTTTTTTTACAAATTTCGCACAACGCAAGTGAAGTTGGATACTGATGTCAGTCTATTGAGTTCTGTTACATCCTCAGATGCTGAATTGGGTTTATATCATGAGCGTTGGGAAAAAGATTTCTTCAGGGACCTCAAGCTTTTTTTCTTGTAACACAAGTATATTAAAATAATGCCATCAGGTATTTGTCAGCCATTCTATAATCAAATTATTGTAAAAAGTGCAACACGAACAATTGTTCAGATTGAGAGTAAAACCTTTTTGAAATAGTGAAAAAAATCAGCAATTTATCCCAGAAGATAATTTATCACTCCTGAATCATTCCTGTGGAAGACATGTTTCATTCAGATGTATTGGAGGTCAACCAATCAGAACATTATGTATCCCATACTGCTGTTATTACCATCAAAACGAGAAAAATGTTGATTTAGAGAAAATTTATCCGCAGCAACTTTCATAATGAATCAACCGATTCAAGCCATTTACAATTGGAAACAGTCTTAAAAAATCGCTAGTTGGTGTTAAAAATCTTTGTGATTGACAAAAAGACTTTGTGACAAACATCAGCTTGTGAGGATTCTTTTCAGTTTGATGGATATTTATATCAAATATTAAAATGTAACATGGAAAAATCTCTTAAAATGTGTCTTTTTTGAAAACAATTAACCCTGAGCCATTTCAATATCTGTAAAGATAAAGGGTTTTTTCTAATGTCTTGGGGTTATTATATTTTTTAATAATCATGTAAAAAACAATCATCTTACCTTGTTGATGCTGTTCATCACAACTTTTATAATTCCCCTTTATGAATTCAGAACATAGAAGGCATCTCTGACTTTGAAAATGAATTCTATTAAAATATCTGTACTATAGCAAAATCATTTTCATGACATTAGTTCTAGAGGGAGAAAAATAACAAAGTACAGTGTGCACTCAAATTGCAAAGAATATTTCATATATTTCATTTCAAATAAGCCATTTGAACATCTGTTTCGGTGAGTACAAGCATTTCATTTATCAAAGCTTTCATATTGTAATTCAATTTTGGTTATATCAAAAAAAAAAATAACGAAATAAAATGACAAATATACTAAAAATTAAGAAAAAAAATTCTTGCTCTTCTGCAATGTGTAAATAATGTGGCGGATCTGTGTGATTGTAGTGGAAGGAGACTTATGTCCCGTTTTATACATGATAGAAGTGAAGCAACATCTAGTGGTGTGTTAGTGTATGTCTATTTTGTTTCTCTATCTGTGGTGTCATAAATGATGGTCATTTCAGTCGGTTTTGCTCTGTGACGTAGTTGTGTGACGTCTATAAAGGTGTGGCCGCGAGTTCTGTGCCAGTGACAATAAAAGGAGTGGAGTGGACGCCGGTTTTTGTCCCATTTGAGAGAAGTTATGAACACCTCAGTTCTGAACGCTACATTGGTGGCAGTATAATGGGATGTAATTATTCACATTTGACTAAGGAGAACATCAGTAAACATCCGGCCCACCTATGAGACAACACAGTAGTAAAATTAATCGTTGTTGGGTATTTATATATATCTGCAACAAATGTTTTGATACAAATCTGATTTAAAATTTTGATTGTGTCCAAATGGTAAAATTGCAATTTATACACTCCACCAGCAAGTGGCAGCGATCAATAACAAACATTTATCATTTTCTCAACTCTTCACTCCAAATTTAATTTTGCTGAGATTCAACTATCAATAATCAGTTTTAATGTGTCTCAACTTGTAAATGATTTTGTGAAGCTGAAATTTTAAAAAAACCCTGTCCTCTCAGTCATGATGGGTGAATGAAAAGACACCCAGAATTTAAAAAAAAAAAAATTTAATGTGAGAAGTGTAACATCTAGTGCTCTGAGGTTGAGGTCACTTATTGGTTCATCTTTACAAATCGAGCAAATAATTACAGTAATTAGACAGGATTTCAGTAAAGGTTCAAGCCCTCTGTGTGATAATGACAGTTTCCTGTTACGGAACAATTCATTCCCATTCAACAGGTAGCACAAGTTGAAGTAAGCCACTACTGTATCAACATGTGAACTGTATGTCTCCCTCGCTCCTTAGCTTGCCTGGCCCTCCTTGTGGTCTAAATTTAAAGCTGCCCCAGCCTTAAAAGGTCCTGACGGTGTCTTGTGCTTTCTGCAGAGTGGCAGCATTATTTTTGTTCTGTGGACTACCGACCTGTCCACTGCTCTTCACCCTGCTGCTTTCCCCAGATCTGGACTTGCTTTAGCTACTTTTGGAATAACAGGAATCTTCTCTTATTCACTTCTATTGTGGATTGTTGAATTCTTACTTGAGGTGAGTGACACACAAATAAATGTTTTTATATTATTATTAATAAATCTGTGTCTAATTCTGATGATACATGCAGCTTTGACATGTCAAAACTCACATTGAGGAATTTTGACTAAGGGGAACAAAACTGTAAGCAGTGAAAGGAACTCAGACTTTATTTATAATTAACTCAATCAATAATAAAGTTGTTGTTATTTTTGTGCATTGACATCTATCCATTTTGTGGCCTAAGCCTCACATTTCCTAAAAAAAAAATAAAAAAATCCCTCACCGGATTGCATCACTACACACATCTTATCACTTTCATAATTCCACGTGTGTAGGTAACCATTGTCATTTAGATTCCTCAAGATGTGGGGAACTACCATTTTGATGATTCCACCATTAGGTGTCACCATTAATTGCGTGCTGCTTCTTCATTTAACACATAAGAAGTAGATCTATCACAATAGAACTTGTTCCTATCTAGAGATGATGCTTTGACTGCCACACAAAGCAAAAATTACAATGTCATTTTAATAAGTTGTTCATGAAACCATTAGCTCTAAAAGCTAATCGTACTTTACTAACGTTCAAATCACAAAACTTAAAAGAAAAATACACATAACAATACTATTGATTTACAGAGCAGGTCAAGCTGAACAACAGCTGATCTAAAAGGTTGGTGGAGCAGCCATCAGGATGCCACGATCAATTCAAGTGATGGAGAAGCAGCAGCAACAGCAGCAACAGCAGCAACAGCAGCATTACTGTGAGTGCAGTTTCCTGAGCTCCAAGTCAATTGCTAGCCAGCAGTCAATCAAGTCGACTGTCAAGACCACCAGCCATAGGTAAGAAAACGGAAGTGAGACAGTTATTATAGGAAGGTAAAAAAAGGGATTCTCTAAATGTGACCTGTAGGTTCTAACCCATCAGAGCTGATTAATACATTCAACACAGTTCTCTGGAGCCACTATTAATCGATCAGATTTATAGTGTGCCTTTTTGGAGACAATACTCACAACAGTTCCATTAATCATCCACTCCGAAATTCATACTTGGTGATGATAGACTACATGTGTAGCCACAATCTGACAATCTGCTCCAATGGCCTGTCCAAAACAACACTAGATTCATACTCTTTCACACACACAAGCGAATGAAGTGTGTTGCCCAAGGACATGACAATAGATGACGAGGCATTCAAACCACCCATCCTAAGCCGCCCAGTGTGTTTAGTTTTAGATTTTTAAGGCTCCAAGTTTCAGTGAGATATGTAGTCCGTCTCTTACGTTTTGAGTCTGCAGCTCTCAAAAAGTGAGAGCTACGTTACATTACTTTTGCGATGGATTGTTGGACAGAAAGGTCACTTTGGCTTCATATCTTTGGATTTACAAGTGGTAATAATAACGTAATAATACAACACGATATACATCGAATAAAGATCCAAGTGGATACAATGAGACCATTACAATGGAAGCTAAAGCTAAAACTATTTGTTCATTTATTGACAAATGATCATCGAGATAATAATCACACACTTTTTTCATGACATCACTACTTGGTTAACGGCTTGTTATATTTTAAGTTACAGTTAATTTATTGTAATAATTTCAGATAATGGGCGGCATAGTGGCGCAGTGGGTAGTGCTGTCGCCGCACAGCAAGGTGGTTCCGGGTTGAGTTCAACTTTGTGCAGAGTTTGCATGTTCTCCTCATGTCTACTGGGCTCTCTTCAGGCTCTCCGGCTTCCTCCCACCTCCAAAAACATGTGCTTCAGGTTAATTGGCTGGTCCCAAAATTGACTGTAGGTGTGAGTGTGTCTGCTCATGTTAGTTACGGAGTCTATCCCAGTTGTCTGGGATAGACTCCAGCACCCCGCAACAACGGATGAAGTTTGGTTTGGAAGATGAATGAATGAATGAATTTCAGATAATTAATAAGAGGATCACTGAAAATGATTGATGTGCTGAAGCTGTTATTTCTAGTTCTAAATGCTCTGGACTGCAAATCATCCATTTGGCTCTCTGTTGCCTCTGACTGCACAGTTTATACAGGGTAGAAAACATCTTCTTCAAGTTGTGTGCTGGTCCAGTATTTATTTAGGAATGATGGATTAAAAACTTGATGCACACTGGAGCTTCTCAGTGTAAAGAAATAAGATGTTTACATTAGCTGTCAAAAGTTTTACATTTTACTTTCTGATACACTGAACTAAACTCCATTAAACATGACCGATGAGCAATCAGCAGGAAAAGACTTCTTGATGTGGATACAGTATATACGAGAGTCGGGCAGTCTTGACAAATATTATAATGGGAAGCAGATCTTTAAAATTATTGTTTGCAGCATAATCAGTTCCAATGGGTGTAGTATGGGTCAGGGTGCTGGAGGATGGTCAGAGGAACATTTACTTTTTCTATATTATATTCTTAATGTGTTCTTATTCAGCTGCCATTCTTATAAAAACAGAGAGATGGTAATAGTCTTGTTGAAGATATTGGCCATAATTTTTAGATTTCACTGCAACTTAGTGTTTTAGGTAGTTTATAGTCAACAAATGTGTCACATGCCACAGAAGTTACATTTAAACTTCTATTTTATCAAATGTTTGCCTTTAATGAATAAGAAATGAATGAGTTTAAGAATTAGTAATTATTTGGAAGAATTTGTTCATGAGAGTGATGGATCTTGTCACTAAATGCAGTGTGCTACCTTATGTGCTTTTATTTTCTTGATTTTAAAGAAAAATAAGCCACATAAATACATGAAGTCATCAGAAGAAGAAGAAGTATACTTTATTAATCCCCGCAGGGAAATTACATAGTCACTCAGATGTACATGTTGTGTTAGTTTTTAACTGACACTGATTATCATTTAACGATAATAAGGGAACCATGGATGAATGTTTTAAATGTCAAAGGGCTTGTAGAAGACAGTTAATGATAAACTGTAATTGGATGTCACAAATTTATGTGATGCCAGTGTTGTTTTTTGCCTCTAAGCGTGAAGACCACCGTTAAGACGGAGACAGAAAAGGAAGTTGTGAAGCTCAGCCCGCTACCCAAAAGAGCCAAAAGAACCTACCTGGCAATAGACAAGGACAAAGAAGTTATCGGCTATGTGATTCCTGTGTTTCGAGCCAAGTGAGTGAAAATACTGTAAAATATGAGCGATACTCTAAAAGGTAAAATAATACCATTGATGGCGAATACAATATTAATAAAGTCCAAACTACTCACTCATGTGATGTCACCAGTCATGGTGTTGTTCGCGGTCTAATGGAGGCCCAGGAATACGAGCAGACCGAGGAAGGGATTCACTATGTGGCCATGAGGAACCTGTTTGTCAGGGAGGCCAAGGAGGCTATGCACATTAAAGTGGAGAAGAAAACCCGGACCACGCAAGTCAGGGAATCCGTTGAACGCATGGCACTGAGCAGGACGGTAAGATCTTTCATACCTTTACAGATTCCAGTTCTCCTTCAAATACTGTTCTGTCACCCACAAAAGTTTTCTCTGCAACAATCCACCTTAACTCTCTTGTTGTAGATGGATGAATGGGCGGAGTTCCGTAAGAAAATGAACCCAGATAGCCTGACACACCCTCCAGAGTTTATAGTCAAACCCCGTGGGCAAACTGTTTGGGAGGGCAACACTCTCCTGCTGCACTGCACAGTGGCTGGATGGCCTAAACCTAGGATTACCTGGTGAGACATCCTCAGAAGCCATCACCTCATCCTGCTATGTGTCAGAGGGGAGATGTTGATCAGTGTTGTAGAGAATTTGTCATCCAACTTTTCACAGTTGCCAAATGATAACATTCATGCTGCTCTGCTATCTCTCTGCTGTCTTCAAGGTACAAAAACAATGTTCTCATTGATGCCAGGGCCAATCCAGAGAAATACACAACTGAGAGTAATTATAACATGCACTCCCTAGAGATCAAGAAGTAGGTAATCATTTAGCCTAAACTGCATGCCTAAAACAACAGATTAGCCAAAATGGTTTATTATTATTTAGGAAAATATTCTGTAAATGAAATGCTGTTAATTCACCACATCTGTGTTTGTTATTTTTAGTTGTGATTTCATGGATACTGCTCAGTATCGAGCCTCTGCCCTCAATGTGAAAGGAGAAGCTTCTTTTGTGGCAACAATTGTTGTCAAAAGTAGGTAACTGTTTTGGCAGCAGCTCCCTCTCCGGTTGGAATTCAAAGTTCAAAATACTGGTTTAAATTAAGACCACTATAAAGACAACTGTACGGTTGTGTTTTCAGGACCCAGCTCCAGTGCAAAATGTTTGGGGGACAGTCTTTAAGCCTGTGCACAGTTATTAAATAGTACTACAGTGTGTCATATTGTGTCATGAACACCACTGAATCATAAAGCTGCTAAACAATCTCTTTCTCCTCAGGGTTTCAGGAGGGTGATGATGCAGGACCACTAGCTATCAAACCACGTGAGTCACTTCAAATAATTGTCAATACTGTTTTAGGTAAGGCCAGCTAACTGCAAGTGCAACAAATAAGTCATGAATGACATTCAATTATTAACACATATCTGTTTTAATAATGGAAAATGTAATTATTGATTACGATGTTTCTTTAAATTAAACTTCAAGGAGTCTCGAATTGCTCTCAGCTCTTTGTTCATCTACCAGTTAATACACCTTTAATACTTCAAAATCAGTAACTTAAATCCTTTTTCTTCTGCAGATGGTTTCTGCCCTGAATACGGGGTTACATTTGAAACAACAATTATTGACAAATTCGAAGTGGCTTTTGGCCAGGAAGGCAGGACTTTGAGTCTTGGCTGCTCTGTGATCATTTATCCCACTGTGAAAAACTACCAGCCTGAAGTTGTGTGGTACAGAGATTGTAAGGACAAAAATGTAACAGAAATATTTCTTTTGTCTACTTGTACTACTTCTTGAATGAATCCACTATATTTATCCTTGTCTTTTGTATATGACTTCTTATTTTAGCTGTCCCCTTGAAGCCCTCTAAATGGGTTCACACTCACTGGTCTGGAGAGCGTGCCACCCTCACCCTCATACATCTCAACAAGGAAGATGAGGGCATGTACACCCTACGCGTCAATACTAAATCTGGCTTTGACATCTACTCTGCCTATGTGTTTGTCAGAGGTAAGGTAATAAGCTACTCAGATTCCATTGCAAAAAGAGGGACTCTCCTCTGGAAGTGGAGTTTTGTTTAATGATGCATTATATTTAAATGAGAATAAATGTATGAGATGTTTGAGATTCTCAAACTTGCACTAAATTTATAGTTTTAAAATGTTATATGGCAGTAAAGCATCATATTACAGATCACTACACACTCAGACAACGAGCTGGGTGCCATTCCATTCAGCTCCATTTGAGGTGTTGGGTTTCCTCTGTGGAATGCAGCTTCTATATCTGTTGTTATGCACGACAAAGAATGTGATTTGAAATACAGATGAGCAAGTTTATGCATAAGGGGGAGTCTTCACAATCTCTGTTAATGTTACCAAGTTAGAAACCGTTCTGTCACAGTGGACTGTAAAGGCTTCAGTATGTTAGAAATGGAAACTAAGTATGTAATGGATATCATCCTGATTTAGAAACACTGCTCACAAGTGTGTGTGTGTGTGTGTGTGTGTGTGTGTGTGTGTGTGTGTGTGTGTGTGTGTGTGTGTGTGTGTGTGTGTGTGTGTGTGTGTGTGTGGGTGGGTGGGTGTGGGTGTGTTTTTGCTATGCCAGATGCCGAAGTAGAGGTGGAGGGGGTTCCTGTGGCCCCCCTGGATGTATGCTGTCATGATGCTAACAAGGACTATGTAGTGATAACTTGGAAGCAGCCAGCGGTGGAGGGCAGCAGCTCCATCCTGGGATATTATGTCGACAGGTTTGTCAGAGATATTTTTCTTCAGTGTAATCCGAATATTTGGGTTCTGATAGAATCCTACTTCCCTTTGTAACGGTACATGAAGAGTTTTTTTTAGTTTTGGAAAGTTGGTTGAACAAAAAAAGCAGCCTCTGAAGACATCAACTTGGCTTGGAAATTGTGATGAGTGTGTTTTCAATAAGTTTTCAATCAATTAATCATTATATAATCAGCAAATTAATCAACATATGCAATAATTGTAAATTGCATTTGAAATTTCCACCAATTACAAACACCACTCTACTGTTCACAAAAAGTCAACATAAGATGGACTATTTTCAGTGGAAATTTGTTGTTGTTTTTGTCTTGTTACTATGACAAATCAGATGTTGCATTCACATTTCTAATTTATACGTATTTTCTTGGTAGGTGTGAGGTGGGAACCCACCACTGGGCTCAGTGCAATGATGTTCCAGTCAAGTACGCCCGTTTCCCTGTCACAGGTCTGGTGGAAGGCCGTTCTTATATATTTAGGGTGCGGGCCTTGAACAGTGCAGGAGTCAGCCGTCCATCCCGTGTTTCTGAGGCAGTGGTTGCCATGGACCACTCTGACAGAGCCTGCCTCCGAGGTAACAGTCAGAGCCCTACTAACACACTGCAACAAACCCAACTGTTGCACTTTTGAAAGAATGTATTTTATTTTCCCTAACAGCTGGTCCCTCTGCCCCTTGGACTGGGATGATCAAGTTCACAGAAGAGGATCCCATCGGTATGACAGCCTTACTCTCTTACTCTGGCTTTTAACTGGCATTTAATACAACTGTTTAAGGACCGGTTGTCAACTTTCACTAATATACAATTGCAATTTAAGTTCAAGTCAGGTAGTTTATGAGGTGATTTTCCAATAATGTGAGCATCTTCTTGCCCCCTTAGTGGGTATTGTTCCGGGAGAACCCACCGATGTTGTAGTTACAGAGGCAACCAAGAGCTATGTGGTGCTTGCATGGAAGCCTCCTGTTCTGAGGGGTCATGAGGGGGTCATGTATTACATCGAGAAGGTGAGGAAGCTTAATTTCTTTTTGTAAAATATAGCACTATTTTACAGTTTGGATTCTCAAATATGAATTTATTTTTTTAAAATTATGACACCTTTTGCTTTTATCTAATTCAAACAGTTTTACTTGCTTAGCATATCATTTCTTTGACTGCTATTGTTTTCTTATGTAATCTGTCACTTTATTCAAATGTCACTTGTTTTCTGTGGACCACAGTGCATGTCAGGGACTGACAGCTGGCAGAGGGTGAACACTGGTATGCCGGTGAAGTCTCCCCGCTTTGCTCTGTTTGACCTGGCTGAGGGTAAAGCATACAGCTTCCGTGTGCGTTGCTGCAACTCAGCTGGTGTGGGCGAGCCTTCAATGTGCACAGAAGAGATCACAGTTGGAGATAAACTGGGTGAGACTTGCGTTGGCATCAATTGGTAAAACTTACCAGGTCAGGGCTGGTCAATATTATTTACAGTATATTATAGCATCATCAGTGTGCTGTCGAAATGCATTTCTCACATACTTAATTTAGCCCTCTTGTTCTTTTTTCTTGCTCTGTCTGTCTGTCGAACTACTGGTATTCCCTGGCATTCAGCTCAATCTCATTTCTCTTCGTTTTCTGCACAGATCTGCCCTGTGCTCCGGGTCAGGCAGTGGCCATCAGGAACACTGACACCTCAGTTGTAGTCTCCTGGACGGAATCCAAGGATGTCAAACACCTGGCTGGCTACTATATTGAATGTAGTGTGGTGGGCACTGATGTCTGGATGCCCTGCACCAACAAACCTGTCAAGCAAACCAGGTGGGTGCAGTTGAAGATAATTCTGCTGAAGAAATCACATGGTCATTTATTGCTTAGAAAGATGAACTGATCACTAGAAACTACAAAGTAACTCAGCAGAGCTCAGACGTCTCTATGAACCTTACTTAACAAGTTCCTGAAAATTCCATCAAGAATTTCACGTGTATAATGTAATGATAAAGTGAGCCACTATTCCTTCTTCTGTTCTGTTTTCAGGTTTGTGTGTCATGGCCTGACTACTGGAGAAAATTATGTGTTCCGAGTCAAGGCAGTCAATGCTGCTGGATATAGCCAGAGCTCCCCCAGTGCTGAGCCTGTGGTTGTGAAAGCTGCCATCTGTGAGTATCCTCACAACTCATCTGTATCATTCATTTTAGCATTGAAGTCGTACTCTCTCCCACTGCTACATCCTCCCACATTTATTTATCCAGGGAATGACCTAGAAACAGATTTATACATGTCCTCCATCTGCCCTTAGCCTACGAGCCCCTTCACTCATCTTTGTTAATGAACTATGCAAACTTCCTTCCCTTCCTTTACTTTTTATTTATTAGAGGTTAGGAATCATTATTTCCAGTTACACTGTTTACAGTCTTTTAGACTATAAACACTAGTAGATAGCGCTGGTAGATTTTTTGCATGTGCTTGGCTGAAATACTCTTCACTAACACAAAATCTACCCATTTTACTTTATCCCAAGTTATTTAATAGTAACAAGTTTGAATAACACATTGTTTTGCAATTAATTTACTTTTAAGTATTGATTTCTGTATGTATTTTTTGTTTGAGTTCTCTTTTGCTGTTTGGTAACTCTTCAGGGATCCCCTTTGGTATATGGCTGACACAAAGGTTTAAACAATGTGATCTAAACAGCATGAACCTAATGACCATCCAATCTGGATTATGAATATTTTAATATGCATATGTTTCTGGCCTTGGATGTAAGTATTATATTAAAATGCCTCAAAGTCATGTTTCTGCTTGTGTGTACAAAGCATGTCCAACTGAACCACTTGTAATTGTTCTGATACCTTTGACAATTAATGATGACAAATATCAGTGGATTATTTGGTAAGAGCCAAGTCATCTGTTTCTGCTGCTAATGTGGTACTGCAGTGAATAGTAGTGAATTGTTCCTCACAAGCAAACAGACTCTGAATATCTGAAAGTGACTCTTTTTAACATGCTTCTGTCTTCCCTTACAATATGTTACATTTTTACTTAATTTACATTCTTTTCAGCAACCCCTGGAAAGCCCACTGGTGTGACCCTGCTGGAGGCTGAAAGGGACTACATGGTGCTGGGCTGGACTGCTCCTACTAATGATGGTGGAGCTGATATACGGGGATATTTTGTAGACTATAGGACTGTGAAGGGAGATGTTGTTGGGAAATGGCATGAAATGAACCACAAGGCTGTGACTACTACCTCTTATAAAGTAAGATTTTGTTATTGAAGCACTCAACATCACATTTTGAACTATAAAGCACTTAGAGTGTGTACACGTCCACTGAGGCTGTTGTTTTATGGTAAAACCTGCACAATTGGACAATTAATATCCAGGTTACAGGATATTAAAAGAGAATAGTGTAACCTGTTGGTGCATTCCATTGTATCACCGTGTGAAGATCGTAAACTATTGTATTATAGATCACACAATACAGAGCATGTTTTTATGACATTGCTTCACACCACAGTAACTAGCAGCACCTACTCCTCTTACATTGGAAATGTACATTTAACAGCAGTGGAGCGGGTGGTAGAGCGGTTCGTCCGTTACTCCAAAAATCAGTGGCTCGATTCCCACTCCCGCCCAGACACCCCAGAGTGTGAGCCGACAGTGGGAGGCATCATCCCACCTCCCGAACACTGCCAAGGCACCCCTGAGCAAGGCGCCATCCCTTTTACAAGTTGCTCATTAGGGTGCATCAAGAAGGAGCTGCCCGCCACTCGACCTCCCCCATACTGCATACCTACAGGCCCCTTAAATGTGTGTGTTAGAGCCTGTACACACTAATACACACACACACACACACACACACGTATATATACATATATATATACATATATATATATATGTGTGTGTGTGTGTGTGTGTGTGTGTGTGTGTATACTATATACACACACACACTACCGGCAGTAAGGTCTGACTTACTGCCGGCAATGCAAGCCAAGCTCTGGCTTCAGTCATACAGGGACCGGACAGCCCTCAGCAAAGGGCCCCGAACCCCATACCACCGAAGCACTCACCACGAGGGACATGGTCGAAATCCTTCTCCAAATCCACAAAACATATTTGGACTGGTTGGGCAAACTCCCATGAACCCTCGAGCACTCGATGGAGAGTGTAGAGCTGGTCCAGTGTTCTGCGACCAGAACGAAAACCGCATTGTTCCTCCTGTATTCGTGGTTCGACTATAGGTCTAATCCTCCTCTCCAATACCCTGGAATAGACTTTCCCCGGGAGGCTGAGGAGTGCGATCCCCCTATAGTTGGAACACACCTTCCGGTCCCCCTTTTTGAAAAGAGGGACCACCGCCCTGGTCTACCAATCCAAAGGTACTGTCCCTGACTGCCATGTGATGTTACAGAGACGTGTCAACCATGACAGTCCCTGCACATCCAGAGATGGCTGTCTTCTAATGTTGAATCAAATGAAAGAGGGACCAGAGTCTGTACCTAAACTGTATTTACCTCAAAATTTACTCAACACTTCTTGGCCCAAGATATGTTGATACATTTAAACATCTCTTGACACTTGTTTTAGATAAATACGGACATGCACTCAGAAAAACAATCATGGGTGATAGCAAAACTTCCTCCAGTTGTGTTTGGTGGAGATAATGAAATTAATTTGGCTTTTGTATGAATTAAGTTGTGAGTACTAATTTGTCACTGTCTTATGTAGTCATTCATCACACTTTGTAACAATAGCAGGATGTTAATTATTAACGATAACACTGAATGACTTGGTAATTATTATCATAGTGAAGTGTTATAGATCTGTGTATCTTATTCTCTGTTTTTGCTTTTTCCAGGCCGAGAACCTGAAGGAAAACATTTTCTACCAGTTCCAGGTGCGTGCTATGAACATGGCAGGTCTGAGTAAGGCATCTCTGGCCAGTGCAGCTCTGGAGTGTAAGGAGTGGACAATCACTGTGCCAGGTATGCAAGACATTATGGTTGAGTTGGTGAATTGGATAAGATGAGATGATTTAAGACAAGACAAGATCCCAGTTTTCACAACAGCAGCATTCAGAGAGAATGGAAGAATAAGATAGACAGCAGGTATAATAGACTTAAAGATTAATCATCTATGAACTGTCAGATTTATAGAAAGTCAGTAGTGGTAACCATGTGTTCGAGAATCCAAAAATCAACCCTATCTCATTTAACCTCTGAGGTGGTCCTGTTGGTCTTCATGTGCTGGAGGTCCGTGACACCTCCCTTGTGGTTTTGTGGGAGCCACCAGTATTTGAAGGCCGTTCTCCTGTCAATGGCTACTATTTGGATGTCAAGGATGCCACAGCTGGAGAAGAGGGCTGGAAAGCCGTTCATGAGAAGGTCAACAAGACGAAACACATGAAGGTGAACATGAAGATACTGGTCAGATTGGAACATTCTGTGAAACTCCTTTGGGAACTTTTTTTAAGCATGTCTCCCTGCGATTGATGGCATGGTCATTCAGGTGACTGGGCTGAAGGCTGGTACATCCTACGTCTTCCGTGTGCGAGCCCAAAATCTTGCTGGAGTTGGAAATGCCTCGGCAGCATTAGGCCCAATCCTGGCACTGACACGTCCTGGTAAGTGTAGTTGTTGTTTAACTCAAGCCTATGCATGTCTGGATTGTCTTGAATAGCAGACTCTTATATATCTTTAAACCTACAGTATATCTTAATATTGTATTATTTGTCATTTGATTACGATAAATTCTTTTTGACTTTATCAGCTGAAATATGTACTATAATGCCACTGATGCACAGCTAAGGTAAACATCTACTCTACCTTCAGGCACCAAAGAAATCTGTGTGGATGTCGATGAGGATGGTGTGATTTCTATGATCTTTGAGTGCTCAGAGATAAAAGAGGACTCAGAGTTCATTTGGTCAAAGAATTACCAAACCATCACAGACACTTCTAGCTTGACAATTGTCAATGAGCGGGGCAAGTAGGTGTCCACTGAATGATGATTTTCCCATGAAGTTTACTGCAACCAAATTGACTCTCTTACTCTGTTTCCATTCTTGATTGCCAATGCAATGTTTGTTTCAAAGTGTTTTTGTCACCTAACGATCAGGTCCAGAGTTATCTTTAATAGTCCCTCACTGGACGATCTGGGCACCTTCTCTTGCGTCGTCACTAACACCAATGGCATCTCCTCCAGCTACACACTCACCGAGGAGGGTGAGTCAGGCCACAGTTTTTGCATCCCCTCTCCTGTGTTCTTGAAAATTGTAGTGTTTGAATTATATCAGTATTAAATGTTTGAGGAGGCACTGATAGACTTCCTGTACTTCTATTTATAAACCTGACTTTACCTGCTCTAGTGATGTCCAATGCATAACGTATAGATATTTGTTGAGGGTTTTTTGTATATAGCTAGTAGGTGCTGAACAACTGTACAGGTATTGTAACAGCCAGGGTTATGCACATTTTTGTACAAGATTTGATGTTAAATTTTTTTCAAAGGTCAACATATTCATCCATCCTGCTGTTTTTACTTGACAGGTCTCAAGCGTCTCCTTGACATCAGCCATGATCACAAGTTTCCTGGTGAATGTCTCTATAAATCAGATACAATGCAAACATATAACACACACAGAAACACCAGTTTTCTTTTTCACTTATGATGACATTATTTGCAAGGCCAAAGAAATGTTTTGGATATATTTTATGAATTGGGACATTGTCATGATTCCCCCTTTATCAGTAAATAGTCCAGAAACAGAGTCCTATCATGGAATTAATTTTCCAGCCCTTGTTCACTGACACAGATAATTGAATTAATGCACAATTGGCATAATAATTGAATCTGAAAATATGTGTCTTTCCAGTTATTCCCTTCAAGAATCAAATGGCCATGGAGCTGCTTGAGAAAGGTCGTGTTCGACTCTGGACACAGGTGGAGAAATGCACTTCCGCCTGCCAAGTGGAGTATGTGTTTAATGATGCCATCGTCACTCAAGGAAAGGTAGGAATCATATTCAGAAAATCACATGTCTTTGTATCCACATTGCAATAACTTATATGTTTTTTTTGTTTTTGTTTCTAGAAATACACAATGAACTTCGACCAGTCCACTGGCATCATTGAAATGTTTATGGACTCCCTTGAGGTCACTGATGAGGGAACGTTCACCTTTAACCTGGTGGATGGCAAGGCTAAGGGTACCACCAGTCTGGTGCTCATTGGGGATGGTAAGGTGTCAAAGACAACTTTGACTTCCTGACTGATCTCGTACTTGCAGAAAGAAGATTAGTTTTCATAGCACACATTGAAAAACTTTGCTGTGATAGGTGGTGCAGTGAATATGTATGTCCACTGAATGGCAGCAAAAGACAATCTTTTTTGTGACTGTCATGTTTCTTTTTTCTGAATGCAACTTTCTGATGCACTGTCTATCTGAACATTGAGTTGAGAAATCTGCTTCTCTTGTTCAGAATTCAGAGAGCTCCAAAAGAAATCAGAATTTGAGAGGGCAGAATGGGTCAGGAAACAAGGTAAGGCAGTTACATTTCCATTACATGAAGTCGAACACTAATTTTACAATAATTACTGATCATGTTTTCCACAGGTCCTCATTTCGTTGAGTACCTTGACTTTACTGTTACTGAGGAATGTAATGTGTTGTTGAAATGCAAGGTAAGAAGAGTGACTGTCATATTAAACTGCAGATAATATTTTTTTAAGATGGAGCATCATACAATAGGTTCTTTCTCTCTACAGATAGGAAATGTCAAACAAGAGACTGAGATCATCTGGTCTAAGGACAGCATTGAGATTACAGAGGATGATGAGGATGCTAAGAAAATCGAAAAGGAAGATGGTGGACTGACCTTTAATATTGGAAAGGTCAGCCCATTAGACAAAGGCCATAGCATGGGAGCAGTTGTGAACCTATGAGTAAAGAGCTAAAAGCGCTAACTCTGATGCTTCTAGGCTTCCATTGCAGATGTAGACCACACGTTATGCTACCAGCTATCCCTCTTTGAGACACAGAACCATAAATGATGAAACACCTTTCAAAATATTCACGTTCCTGAGTCCCACTGGAGCGCTGCTGCAGACAGCACTTGGAAATGTATAACTTGGCAGACATACTTTTCGTTATGTCAAAATTTCACAAACTTCTTTTCTAATACCGCACTGAATTTACCTCCTCTGGCTACTGCAGCCAAAACTTCAAAACAATGGAGGTGTTCTTTATTGAGGATGGTAATCTGTTTTTGCCAGTACATTTAAATTGGAGTTTCATGGTTGTTGAAAGTGTTGTAACATCACTCACAAAGAGGGGGTTGGTGTCATTGCATGAGCTCTTAAGAAACGGTCTATTCGCTGCCACTCTTCTCCATCGCTTTTGCATTAACTGCTTTATCTGTCTAATTTTCAGTGGATTATTAAGCAAGCGAAACAGGCAGAAACAGAGGATAAAATGCAACCTGCTGAGGATGTTCCCCCGCTGCCAAGACCCAAAGTCTGGACATAACCTTTGCTATCATAAGTTGACACCTATAATTTCTCATTGTCTCTTACCTTTTGTGCTGTGCTTTTAAAATCCACAGCAGAAAAGCCTGCTCTTTTGGTTTTGTTAGCCTCTGTGTGGCTGTACGGTGTATTATCTGTCCCAAATATTATACAGCATTTACCTCTGTTTAAGATAGAAGGGACTTAGTGCTGTAATTATGACACTTAAACTTATTTTACTTTTAAACTCTAGATCTCCAAGAACGATATGGGCATTTATGAAGTATTCCTCAGGGATGACAGAGGCAAAGACAGGAGCACCTTCAGTTTAACGGGTGCAGGTAAAGGCTTATTTATGAATTTTGCATGTGAGAAATTGAAGGGACATGGATGTCAGTGCTATTATTTTAGTTAAATAGATATTATTTAGTATGACATTAATTTTCTTTTTTTTAATTCCCAGGATACCAGGCTGTAATGAATGAGCTGTTCAGGATTATTGGTAAGCTTCCCATTAATTAGGCAGATATAAAAGTACCATGCAACAAAGGAAGCGACTAAGATTAAAACTAAAAAAAAAAAAAATTCAACTGAATTCACTATTTTTATATTATTATATCATATTAAATATTATATTGATGACTGTGGTTTCAATTAGACGTCAATACTTGCTCCTTTACTTTGCAGCCAACTCCTCCTCTGCGATCAACGTTCGCAGTACTGAACATGGCATCATCCTCTACTCCACGGTCACATATTACCACGAGGAACAGCGTGTTGGTTGGCTCCACAAGTACATAAATTAAAACCTTAAATATCTGACATTTTTTTCTGAAGGTTACAAAACCCTGCTGCAAGTGTCTGTGTGATGATTCAAGAATATTTTGATATTTGCACTGTACACAATAATTTCAACATTGTTAAATGTCTGCTTACATTGCCACTTTATTTACTTATTTATTAATCAGGGACAATTTAAAAATGAGTATTTTGTTATGTCCCAGTCCTTGTATGAGCTGGTAATGTTTTCTACACATTTAATGGTTGCAGGTCCTTCACATAATTAGTTTTCTTGTTTTTAATTTCTTTGTAAAGTCACTCAAATTTGGAGTGAGACTGTCAGTAGAAAATAAAGTCCCAAATTTTTATTTGGATTATTTGAGTTATGGTAGGGTGGCTTTGTTGAGTAATTCAATATTTCAATTGAATCTCATTTCAGCTACATGTAACTGCAATGACTACAATACATTCATTGCACTTGATGCTTTGTGAAGAGTTAAGTATTGATTGGTCTCTGTATTACAATGTGTGTCATCCATTAGAGATGCTAAGGTTGCGGCCTCAGAGCACGTAAAGTCTGGAGTAACAGGAGAGGAGATTTGGCTGAAGATCAACGATCCCACTGAGAAGGACAAGGGCAAATACACCATGGACATCTTTGATGGAAAGGATGGTGTTAAAAGAGTCTTTGAGCTGACTGGCAAGGGTGAGTGAAATTTTGAAGATACAATAAGGAGAATATTTGAGATTTCAGAGAATGACTCTGTTTGTTTGTACGCCTAACAATGGTAAATTTATTTGTCATGGTGCAGCATGGGAAGAGGCATTTGAAGAATTCCAAAGGCTCAAGTAAGTACACAAATTCATTTAACTGGATCCTTCTGTTTGGTAATTCCGTTGTGTAATTTTTGTTGTAGTTGGCGGATATTTTCCAAAATAAATAGAAAGTGTCAACACAAACTGAAAATAGACTCTATGCACTTTGTGGCCTTTCTAGAATGACTCCAAATGCATTTCCTGGCATTGTGTAGCATAAAAAAATAATCTCCAGCCCAGGATATCATTTTAAGATTCACCTAATATGTCTCCTTCCTGTAGGGCCGCAGCAATTGCAGAGAGAAGTAAGTAATTACAGTATTTATTTTTCAGTTTACGTGTAAACATTACTCTGTGATATTTCAGTCATGTTATCATAATATCACAACTTCCTTCAGGATACATTTCCTGGAGAAGCAATGGTTCTATAACTTGACATTTCCATACAGCAAAATATTGCGTACAGGCCCCTTGTGTGTTATGGGCCTATACACGCTATATACAGTAATATATATATATATATGTGTGTGTGTGTGTGTGTGTGTGTGTGTAAACACACACACACACACACACACACACATACATGCTATCAAAATAACAGTATGTGTACAGTGCGCTAACAATTTCCTTAGTAGGATTAGTAGTATATAAAATGAAATAAACAGTGAATTAAATGTTTTTTAATGAAAGTTGGCATCTCTAAAACTTTAAAATTTTGTCAACAGACACAGCTTGATTGATTTACTAATGACTGATATTTTGTTCCTGGCTCCCTCTCCTGTTTCTTGTTCAGATCGTGCCCGTGTTGTTGGAGGCTTGCCAGATGTGGTTGCAATTCAAGAGGGCAAGGTGCATAATTAAATTTTCTGTGTCCTTATACTGTGTGAAGTTGTTTGCTTAGTTGTTTCAAGTCTGACTCTATTTCTAAATCTACTTGTGTAATTTACTTTTCCACATTCAACTCAACCCTCCTGCAATCTTGATTTTCTCTTTAGTCCTTGAACTTGACTGGGAACGTGTGGGGCGAGCCCGTACCTGAGGTGAGCTGGACAAAGAACGAGAAGCTGCTGGTGTCTGACGACCACTACACACTCAAGTTTGAGAACGGGAAGTTTGCCAGCATCACAATCGCTGCAGTCACCACTGCAGACTCTGGCAAATACGCCCTCCTGGTCAAGAATAAGTACGGCACAGAGGCCGGCGAGTTCACTGTCAGTGTGTACAACCCAGAGGAGGATGACAAGGAGGAAAAGACAGGCTAAAAGTATAATGCAACATAATGTAGAAAACAATGTCCTGGGCTATCTCCAAAGAATTTACCCCGGCACATGCCGGTGCTCCAAAGCAGTCTGAATAAATGATAAATAAAGCTGCTTCCTCCTGCCTCTTTCATGTGCTGGGCTAAAGAGCTTTGGGCATTGCTTGTCAAGGGAGCAAACAATGAACGAGGATGACCGTGTGCTTGTTGTTGCTTGACATGTCTTCTGGCCAATGTGAGTGGTTAATGTAATCTATAATTGTGAGATATTTCTGATTTATCATCACTTTTTGTTTTAAAAACAACATTTTGGCAGAAAAACCTAACTCATTCTTCACACAATACTATAGTATCTTATTAGGAAAAATTTGGACCCAAAACAAGTTTATGTATAATATAAAAAAATGCAGATTTGCAATTGTAAAATGTGTCTGTGGATATTTCACACAATCTGATAATTTGAGCCCTTTGTTTCTATTTAACTTGTGTTATTTAAAGTGGGTGCATGTATGTTATTTAAATGATTCTGTTGGCCATTGTCATTTTTACAGTTCGTTTGAGAGGTGCAGCTAGAAAACCCTGATGGCTGTAGTGTATTTTGAGTGTGACAGCGACCACAAGGCAGTTTAAACTGGTGTCCCACAATCTACAAGGCTGTATTTAAAGTTTTGGGGCATACACGGCACACTTTTGTGACCGTTCTGTACAAGTGATCAAAAGGATCAAGGATAATGTCAGATGGGTGTGTTGAAAGTGGGGAAATGTTGTATTTCAGGTATAATGAAAGGACACAGGTGCATTTAGCCTGAGGCTCATGAACAAGGTAAACAAAAGTTGATGTCTCCTTTTCAAAACACTTTTGTAATAAAGGTGTACCTGCATAAGAGAGGTTTCGTTTTATCTTGAAATAATCCAACAAACTTATTTATTCATTTATAGAAATACCTTTATCAAAGTTGAATAATTTGATTTGCAATACTCTTAGTTTGTGGCGTTTATGCGGTTCTAGGCCCACAAAGGGTTTCTAAATGGAACCTAAAGAGTTCCCAGCTTTATGATGGCATTTTATCCCTCACTTATAAACATAATTTTTTTGTAATAAATGTCAATAAATACTAGCGGGAATCCGTGGAAATTTGACAATAAAACAATAATATCAGACTTCATACCAAACGTAAGAAGACAAATGTATTGGTATTATAAACCATGCACACCCATCAGAGTTCTCCCACCAGCAGACAGCACATCCCGGTCCGACCCAGAAGTGGTGTAGCGAGGGAATAAATGACTGAGTGAATAAATAAATATATAAACTTTACGACTCATTAACAAAGAAACAAACAAATATCCAACTATCAAGCATGTTTATCAATGTGTCTTCGGAAATAGCCAGTTTTAACGCTGTCCATTCTGTGCCTGCATGTACACACGAGTCACACACACTACCGTCACAGCGCTTTTCGTCGCAGGGAGACGCCCTCCGGATAGAAACAGTTTCGCTTACATCATCCACACAACAACGCAGACTCGGCGTTTACAAAAAACGTCACTTTGGCCAGCGTTTTCGTCCTGGACATCTGCATTGTCAAAATGACGTGACCGCAACAAAAAGTCGCTGCCGGATGCCTAACGCCATGTTTGCTCACGTGATTCCTTCTGGTGGATGCGCCGTGATTGGTTGGGCGCCGTGATTGGTTGGGTGCTTGATTGACAGGTAGTGGGTGGAGTTACAACGTGACAGTGAAGTTTGAAAGTTAGTTCATTCAAATATACTAGCGGGAACCCGTGGAAATTCCATGATAAAACAATAGTATCATATTATTTAAATTGTTTTCTTTTCTTTTTTTTCGCTGTCACAATAAAACAAACCGCTGTGTCCGATGAAGCCGTAACAGCTCCTTGTGTGTGGGACGGAAAAAGTGATGACGAAGGCCACTTTGGCGTTACGGTCTGGCCATTCGGGTAGACGCCGGTTTCGTGAGTTCGGTCCTGGCGAATAAAGCATCGGGATTCCTCACACGACAACGTGAGGTCCGTCACAAAGAACATAAACCGCTGTGTTTGATGGAGCCAAACGGCTCCGTAAGTGAGAGACATGGGCAAACGTGAAGCTAACTCGACTAGCGGCCCGAAATTCCAGGTAGACGCCTGCCAAAACTGTACACATTAAATGACAATGGACATTAAACAGAAAAAATATTATTTTTTGTGGTGACAGAGGTTTATTTAATTCCGTGATGCTCTCATATCAGGAGCTCTTGGTCACAGATGCGCTGTGATTGGTTGGGCGCTCGAGTGGGTGGAGTTAAAGCGTGACACCGTGGTGTTTTCAAGTAAGTTTATTAAAACATAGATGAGGAGATATGTGGGGATATCCTCTGACATCAGCTGCTGGAGTTAATGACTTCCTTATTGTCGTAAACTGTTGAATCTAGGACCGATCGGACTGTGTGAGGGCGCCCCCACTGTGAGGCTCTCTGCCCCATCAACCCCATTAAGCTGTTTCAGGCTCCACCAGTCAGCCACGGTGGTTCAAAGCGGACACGTTAGGAGGTCTTGTGAGGAGATCCACGGGCAAAGACATGGGAACTCAGTGAAGCAACAACAAGTGCTCTCATCGTCAGCATCCCGCTGAAGTAAACGAAAGGCTAGTGTTTCGCGGATTTTTTTTTTAAAAACACATTTGGTAGCCGCTTGTCTGTGGTAATGCTCGCTTGTGATTATAGTGTTAGCTAATGTTAGCCATTCTGTAATATGGCTAACATTTTAGGTCCGGCAGATTCATTTGACTCTGTTAGTATCGTGGCTGCTAATTCATTTACGGTAATTCATAAATAATCCTGTGATCCTTTTTCATGTTAAACGCTGGCGTTATCAGACTCTTCCTGTTTGGTAACGGTAGCCCTTCTGACGCTGAAGCTAGCCCGGTGTTGACTCACTAGCAAACCTGAACGCAGAACCGTCTCCATTCATTTATCTTCACCTCTTGTTATTTTTTTTTTTCCTGCTTAACTGTTTTGAGTCTGACCTCGTAGTCATCTTTTTTTTTTACATTTTACAAATTTTATATTCACATTCATATTTGTTTTGTTTCGTTTTGTAACATCCGTTCTCCGGACGGCAGATTGCTGGTGCGACGTGACGAAATTTCTATATTAATGATGAGTTACGCTGGTTTTATCCATGTTTTAACGCCACATGTAGACAAACACCAGTGTAATGTGTGCTTTATAAGCTGTGCAGTTCATGCTTTGTCCTTTGTTAATGTTGCAGATGTTTTGTTTCAATAGTGTTGTCTCCTTAACCGACCGACCAACATCCAGCTGTGTATAATACATAATACTTGACGTAACTTCACGCCAAAACTTCAAGTAGATTTGAAGTACGCTTTTATATAGATTTTAAAGAGCAGACAGTCACACTGTCTCTTAATCATTGACCACTTCCGTGTCATCTTAGGTAACACTTCAAAATCCAAGCTGAAGTTACAATCAGCCCTTGTAGCATAAACACCATTGACCAATACATTTTATTTATTTGCCATCGGATGTATTTTATTTGCTTTACCTGCAAAAATTCACCAACAGCCTAGCATTTATTCTTGATTTCCTCGCCATTCTGGCTTCCTTGAAACTTTTATAGAGATACATTTTTATCACATTTGGTTGTGGATGTTTTTGTCAGATATGTTTCTCTGTGCAGTTGCATTAACAAAGTAACCTGGCAGCTGAGTGTAACCATTAATTTGAAAGATGGCTGTCTTGATATTGGTTTTGTTTTTACCTGTGTGTTTAACACTGTGTGTGTGGATTATATTACATACTTTAATCACATGTATTTCACTCGGTCTGACCTTTGCACCCTGGACTTGTAGAAGCTGAGGAAGATTATGTAAATAATGTTGTTCCTTCACTTACCGGAAAGTTTCATGGTTCTTGTTACACAAATGATTATTAGGCTGATCTTTGTGTTGAATGACATTTGGACTTATAGGACAAGCTTATCAAATAGGTTTCTTTAGTTTTTGAACTGGCCCTGGGGGAGTTCTAGTATTTTAACCCTGTGGTGGTAGTTGAGGTTGTGAAGTTATGAGTGTTGTTGAAACCCAGTCATGTAGGTTTCACCGTTGGGTTGTAGCTCCCATACCGAGAAGTTGGCAGTCACCTGACATCCATTCGGTTGATGGGTTTGTCGTTTGCTCCCCAAAGTCATGCAAATAAGATTTGAGTATCCTGGGGAGGGAACCTGAAACTGCTTTGTTTGTGCAGGACAGTGGATGGATCTCTTGAGGGGTGGTCGTTCAAGTTTTACATAGATTTCTTTACTCCCTCAAGTTATCTGTTTTAACTAGCCAAGATGTGTACATTGTTATCTTCACCCAAGTGTTCCTTGTCCTCCAATCACAGACTGCTGTGTCCTGCCCTGAGGCTTATGACCTCTTGTGTTTTGCTATCCACTTGTGTTGTGGTTTTGTCTGCTCATTGGGCATGTCTAGGCATTCCTCACTGCACTGACATGAATATGCAGGTCATCTAACTCATCCACCATGACTTGGATGACTGAGAATCTTCAGAAATTATTAAGATTATCTGATGCACTGATGTCTAACATGATCTTGGAGGAATGTAACATGAGTCTTGTGGCCCAGTCTTACTTTAGGATTGATTCCTTTGTTTTTTTTTCATCCAAACAAATAGCCCCTGGTCTGTCCAGCTGAAGACTATGAATCAAGTAATTGTTTTTTCTATTACATCTGATTTGATAATCTGTGTATTAGTATCACTAATTCAAACTCACATGATAAAAATGAATGGAAAGCCTTTACTCGGTTTTGTTTTGTTTGGTAGTTTACAAAAGTCTTTGCAGATGGGATAGTAGGAATGAGGCATTTTGGAAGAGCCTCATGCAGCAGGATGCTAGAAGTTGAACTAGTGAGAACTTCCTGATGATAAAATCATGTTGGAATTAGTGTTTAGATGCGAGAGTCTTGAGTGTCTGACTTCATATGCACTGAATGGACATATGAAATAGAGCAAACGATTTATTATTTTTTGAAAGATCCATCCATCTTCATCCGCTCATCCGTAGTCAGGTCTTTGGTACTTAAGTGTGCCTCCTGTAACAAAGAAATTTCTGTTTTAAGATTTATGTGAGTAAACACTCTACCCCTTTTAACTGGGCCATTAAGTCTTTTTAACATCACTAGAGACTAATTTCAAACTAGACAATTTTTTTTTTTACAATCAAGCTTGTAAGTATATGATGAGATGACAGAATGCCTTGAAAGAGGAAGTAGTATTAACTATATATAAATAGTAATGCAAGTAAAAGTGAATCTGTAAGATCTATCACCCTGCTTACCTAAAAATAAGACTCCTCAAAACGTGAAACAGATGAACACACCTATACCTCCCAAAGCTTGTCCTAGGAACGGGAACTAGCCGCGGGACCCAATAAACATTTACTTCCGTATAACATTACTCTATGATCTAATCATTCATTGTATCTACAGGCGTATCTATAAGGTAAAATACGTGCACCATAAAGGCAAAAACAAACAATGGTGGCGACACACCCTTATCAGTACTTGAACGGTTCTAGAATAACGTAAGTAGCCCCTGGTATTTATGTATTATCCATGTCAAACAGTATAAAAAATGAAAGTAACACTGTTATGTTAATAATATAAATGTTAATAATACCTCCAGGGTGAAAATACATGTAACAAGGCAGTAAGAGACTAACATCCTGCAACACCCCTGAGTTTGCTAGATGTTGCAGTCTCTGAATTAAAATTTTTACCCTGACCTACTTTCATAGGTCAGGGTAAATCAAAGCATTGGTGTATTAAAACACTAGCTTTGATCTATGGTCTTACTCACACTGGCCGTCTCCCTCGTGTTTCTATCTTATCCAGTTCCTGATTGTAAAAGTAGAAATTTGACCTTGACCTAGTTTTCTCAAGGTCAATGTCATCATCTCATTTTCATCCCCTTTGCCGCCCGAGTAATCTGCTTTTTTTTTTTTTTCATATTCTATCTGCAACGGTTGCGAAGATATTTGGTAGACTAACGGACGGAAGAACGAATACACAAACACTGACAATTACAATACATCCCCTTCACGGGATGTAACAATTGTACAGTACATGTCACTCAAAGTCGCACATCATAGTACTGCACCCCCCCCCAAGCCTCTACTGTTATCAGGCTAAAAACATTGAGTAGCTCTTCACAAAATTTAACTTCCCCATCGCACAGCCTCACACTACCACCAATAAGAGGCCGTCACAATGGCGGAATCCCTTGTGTCCTATCAGCTAACAGGAAGAACACGAGCGCAAATCCTGCAAAAAGTAGCCTTAGAAAAAATAATATAAAATAGACCGTTTATTAATCCAGAGAGGAATTACGTTTCTAATTGCTCCAAAGAGTTATAAAGAAATGGAACATTCAAAATATAAATATATGCATGGAACAGAGTAGATTGAGACAACAATAACGGCTACACAGTTACATTTCAACAGAACACAAAATAGGCAAGAAATAAATGCACAGTGTCTAGTACTGGTCAGTAAGTATTAAATACGACAAAGTTGATAGTGTTACACAATCACCACTGTTATCAGATTGCAGTGTACTATAGTCACCCTAGGGAGGGCTAGTCCAGTGTGATTAGGTGGGTCATATTAGTGTTGGATTCAGGATGGCAGGGCACCTTTATCACAATTGTCAGGAGGAGAAAAAAGATGGTTCCAGTACTCACTGGAACCATCTGGGTAGAGAAGGAGCACCAGCTCCTTCTTTACCCACCTCTGATATCGTGAGGTGGGTAAAGAAGGAGCTGGTGCTCAAGGAAAAAGTGATGAAGATACAGAAATCAGTGAAGAAAAGGGAGTTTCTGGGAAGCAGTACAGAGGAAGTCACAGACAGCAGCGAACATGTCTCCTTGTCTCTGAGGTCCTCGTGGTCCCTGGTGAGTCAGAATTGACATGTTAGCTGGTCACAGCTTGTGTCTGATGCTGGAAGGCCTACCACAATTACTCAGTCTGTTGTGGTAGCTTGTGTGTTTGCCTGTTTATTTATTTCCATCAATTCTACCAAATACTCTACCGGTGAATCACTTTTAAGGTTGCAATTGGGGCTAGTGTTTGCTTGTGCAATGAAAGAAGAATGAGGACGGTGATGTGGCACTTGTATCAGAGATGGTCAGAAATATACAGAGAGGGGCATGATGTATCATCTCTGCCTTCGAGTCTTATCCAAAATTTCAAACACCATATTGATCTGGCAAAATTCAGCAACTACTTATGTGTATTTCTATGTTTGACTCCATGTAGAACTAACAACATGGATAGCAGTAGGTTGGATGTGCTTGCCTCACTGTACTCCATTCCTAACTACTAAATGTTGGCACCTCTCCAGCCAGCTTCTGGGTACAAGCATTATTTGATTTAACCTAGAATTTGCTCTGTAATGACCTTCCTACATGTTTGTGCTTGTTGTTTTGGCACATTTGTTTTTGTGTTTCTGTAGTTAGTGGGAGACTGTTAGTTTTGCAATTTCTGCAGCTTTCAAATAAAAGTAAAATTAATAAAAAACAGTTTTTAGTTTCCAGAGATGAAGAAAATACAGACACAGCTGTATACAGATACATTTTCCAACAAATTGTGTTAATCACAACGTAATCACTTCACAAAACACCATCTCACTTTTTAAAAATACAACTTGGCCATGGTGATACCATTAGTTTGCTCCACGTAAATAACAAACACATAGTCATTCAAGGTCTTAGGTGTGGCGCTGTCATGCAATCTCCGTATGGAAATGGCTTCAGCTAACATGTTGCTCTTCCTCTCCCTGTAGGCGGACACCATGAACTACGTGGGCCAGCTGGCGGGTCAGGTGCTGGTGACGGTCAAAGAGCTATATAAGGGCATTAATCAGGCCACTCTGTCGGGCTGCATCGATGTTGTGGTTGTCCGCCAGAGAGATGGCACCTATCAGTGCTCACCGTTTCATGTGCGCTTTGGCAAGCTGGGTGTGCTGCGTTCCAAAGAAAAAGTGGTAAGTGGGTGTATGTTGTAGATAGTCAGAGCTTGTACTTACCTTCATATTGTCGTCTTCATTTCCTGTTAACCACTTTGATGTTCCTGGTCAAACGACCATTTCATTGTAGCTACATCATAAAACATACATCATTAGCTAATGTTGTGTTTCATCATTGCGTCAGCTCAGGCTCTGGTGAACATTACCAGTGTTGAAGGTGTGAGAAGGATGTACAAACAATCAACTGCATTTTTATGGAAATAAAACTTTTAAATTGGTAAAATGTGACATCAGTGTTCTGTGTTGTCATACAGAAGTTGTGGCTCCGGTCCAAAGTTGTTTGTGATTGTTGTATAATTACAACAGTTTTTCGTCATTATGACTGTGTAGGTGTGTACATGATGTACATCCTCCTGAACCTATTTTCTTATTGCCTTTTGATTTTTTCAAAAACAGACTGAAAAATAGCCTAATAAGTGAGTGTGTGTGTGTGAGTCAACATGGAGACGATACTTGTTTTATTGAACCCTTGGAAATTCCACGATAAAACAATAACATCAGACTTCATACCAAACATATGAAAACAAATGTATTGGTATTATAAACCAAGTGCACCCAATGTACTCAAAAATCAACGTGGTGACGTAACGACTTTTGTCTTGACAAATTATGGATTGCGCTGGGCGGGCATTGTGAAGGTAAATGGCAAGTTAATCAACTTGTATAGAAATTCATGATATCCTTTAATTATTAAAATGGTTATATTCACACAGAGATAATACGATTCTTTTTCCCACCACCTCTATCACTGGGGGACTTGTTTTTTCTACATAAAGTAATGTTCTCTGGCTTGACTAAAGCTTGTGGAACAGACATTGTTAAGGGTTTGTGGGGGATAGACAGCATCACCACCTGCCCAGAATTCTGATGGGTTTGGAGGGTGGGCTGAATGGTTATTATGGAAACAGCACCACAGCTTCAGTGTGGGAGGAGGAGGCGGGTGAAAAGTGAGGAAGTAGGCCTCAGCTACAAGAGCTGTTGTGTAATGGTTATGCACGTGTCCCAGTGTTTGAGGGATGCTGTTTGTGATAGTTTTAGACCGTGTTGAAACAAATTAACTGTGTGTTCCTGACATGCAAATAATTTTTTTGAATGTTCAGAGTGGGCATGAAATGGTGGTTGCCAAATTCAAATTTATTCCTTTGGATGGGTGGTCCATATTTTCTCATACCATCAGAGATTAACAACTCGATAGAATATTTTAATTTTAGGTGTTTTTTGGAACCCGTTGTCTCTAGGAATTCTAATATTCCTGTATAGTGATGACAAATCAACAACTTGGCCACTCAAGAGAGCTGTTGCCCTAATTTTGAAAGGTTGTGAATAACCCTCACCTGTTCAAGCTCATTATTAAGTGGGAATTGAAATTCTGGACTGTCACTCACTGTACATACATTCCCCTTAACTACCTTGAGCTGCAGTGGCATCAGCACTAAACGACTTTAGCTAAATAAACAACATGACATGACAACATGAAGAATCGTGAGAGTCAGTTAAGATGTTAAGATGTTAAGTTAAGATGTCAGTGGAAATTGTTTGCGAGCTGATATTGATGATTTGGTTTCAGGTTCAGACAGGACCTGTTTCTATGCCCCTGGGGCATGTAGAGCCACTCTTGTCTTTACATTTTTTTTAAATTTTCTTTTTACATTTGTGGAATATTGTAGGCACACATCATGTCCGTTTAATCAGATTCAGGTTTTTAGTTTTGCAGGGCTTTTTATTGGACACAAATTCTGTAACTTCCTTTAGTGGTATCAGATCTTTGAATGGCCTCAGGTCAGATCGGGGTTTGCTGGCGGGTACTCATTTCAGACGAGTATCCAGTACGGATAAAGCATTTTTGATGATTACGAGCATGATATGAGTAAAATTTGTCAATACTCGTGCTCATGCTGAAGGAAAATCCTCATCATAACCGACTGTCTTCATACTCAGTGATTGGCCAGTCACACACAGCGCCCACCCCTCCCTACAGAGGCTGCAGCCATAGCAGAGCAGTCGCTGTTGCTGCCCCACTCTCGTTAGGTTTTCCACAGCTTGCCTCTATTTCGGTGTACTTAAGGTTACTTGGTGAACTTGTTTCTTGTTTTGTTTTGTCACACATACGTGGTGCATTTAACCAGACAGAGCTGAAAACTGCTTGTGTCACATCGGTCACCGCCTCCACTCCAGTCATTTATTTTAATTTTTTTTTTTTACCTGCTTGCTCATAGTTTGACACTTTCTCACTTCAGTACAAATGAATGATTTATGTGCTGTGTACATATTTTAACTGTTACATAGCGTGCGCACACGCACACACACACACACCCGCTCATCATGTGATCAAAAAAAATTGATTTGAATCTCAATTTTGAGGTTGTTCTGTAAATAGTTTTCACACATAGGTTTCACACACACACACACACGCAACTCACACACGTGCAGAACAACTCAGGGTAGGGACACACAACAGTAACAACACACGGGATATCACAATATGTTTACAGTATATCAAATTTTTAATTTATGCGCAGCATAGAATTTCTTGTGCGCTGACACTGTGAGAGTAGTGTGCAATTGCGCAGGCAAGCAGCTTAGAGAGAACACTGGTGATGTACTTGCTTGTCCCTAGTAAGCAGTAACAGGCCTTCTATGTGGTCCATTCATTGATTCAATCATCTTCCTACCCGCTTCATCCACTTGCGTGGGTCACGGGCTATGTGATCTGTCTAAAGTATAAACAGTTTAATAATGTATGCTTGTATACAGAAATAATAAATACAATACATTGTAGTTTCATTTTTGTCTCTTTTTGATTGTTTATGAAACCTTTCTCCAAAATGTTTGTTCCATAACATTGACTTCATGTTCTTTCAGATCGACATTGAAGTGAACGGAGAGCCAGTAAACCTACACATGAAGCTTGGTGACAATGGAGAGGCCTTTTTTGTTCAGGAAGCTGAGCAGCAGAATGTATGCACCCAATGCACTTACACCACAGATCGAATTTGAACCCTAACAAAAATGTTGAAATTTACAATACAAACAGCCTACAACGCAAATATCACAAGCATATGTTTATTTTTGTTTAAGGTAATTGAGCTGAAATGCCTTTAAATAAATTTTGTATTGTATCAGCAATGACATTTTTGCCGGTTTTGAAATCGATGTTTCTTAAGTGAAAAAGTCAGGAATGTTTATGGATCTGCATTTCTTTTTCAATGAAAGTTGAACAATTTTAACGCTTGTATTTACACTTAAATATTTATGTGAAACTGTGGAAATGAGTTG
The DNA here is from genome assembly GCF_040054535.1 of Antennarius striatus. Lineage (NCBI taxonomy): Eukaryota > Metazoa > Chordata > Actinopteri > Lophiiformes > Antennariidae > Antennarius > Antennarius striatus. The sequence goes on from NC_090793.1 coordinate 10,398,048, forward strand.
TTACATTCTTCAAGTGAAATGTTATCCAACCATTGTGGACTCATTTTGACAGCTCAAGAGTAACACCATCCCTGTTCTACTGGACTTGTGCCACAGGCTTCCCTGAGCTAAACTAAACTAAACTCTAGAGATCATCGATGGTGCTTGTGTTTCAATTTTGTTGTACTTAGCTGAAGCCTTATGTTCCTACTTTCTCACTTAATGCTTCAGCAGATTGTACCTGCTCATTTGGCCACATCCCCAATCCCAACTGAGAGTCACCTGTTCTGGATGTCAGAGATTGAGCACATGCCAGTAAAAGATTTGGAGGAAGATCCCGGTGACCCAGAGGACCCGCCTGAGCTTCCCACTCACAGTAGCATGCCCACAAAGAAGAAGAAAAAGCGAAGGAAGAAGCACAAAGGAGACCCCCGTAGGGAGGAGCTAACCCCGCCAATGGCACTCACTACTGGTAATGCTATTTCTGCTAGTACGCCTGCTGCTATGTCCAGCACTGGACAAAATGAAGAAATCTTTGAAATGGACCTGAGCTCCGACGAGGAAACCGTGACACGTGTCTCCAGGTAAGGCTCAGCATTGTCGGCTTACCGCTCTGGCATAGACTTTGGAACAGAAGTGGTTGGATTTATCAGAAAATGTATCTGTTTCTCTCTGGGTTTAGGTCACCTTCAGTCTCCACTATGAGAGACATTGACCCCAAGTTACCTGCAGCCAGACGCAACCCAGATGGTTATCCAATGTCTGATGGAGACTGGCCGACAGATGACAGGTGTGTATTGACATTGACTCATCTGCAAGGGTGGGTTGAGGCAAGTTAGTGGACTCTGTGTAATTGATTAATTGCATTTATTTCTCTTTCCCTTAAGTCATAGCTTGTCTCAGGCCTTTTCCCCGAAGAGCGACTCTGAGCTGGTTGTCATGCCCTCAGAGAGGTTACTCAGAGCTGAGTCTCACATGCAGTGGACATGGGGGGAGTTTCCAGAAACAGCCAGAGTATGTACTTCTCTCTACTAACGTTCTGTTAAAAAAAAGTTAAAACTTTTCATTGTACGTTTGTTTAAATCTTTTCCCCCAACATTCAATCTGCAGGTTACCAAAAAAGAAAAACCTGAAGTACTAAAAATGGTGAACATCACCCCATCCGAGAACACCCATTTCCGGGTAATCCTCAGCTCTGAGGCTATGGTAAATGAGACCGACATCGGAAAGGAAGAGGGTGCTTCCTCCTCAGTGTGTGCCATTGTGAAACCTGAGCCACGTTGTCCTGTCACCAGTGTGTCATCTCCGAATCCCCTTACACGTGCCTGCACCTTAACTTCTATTAGCCCTATGACCCCCACAGAGCCCCTGGATATCCTTGTGGCTACCTCGACCCCTACTAACAGCCAGCAAAGCGATTCACCGTCTAAGAAGAAAGGTGAGACCGATGCTTCTTGGAACCACTTGTTCAGCCAAGTTGTAGTGTGCATCAGTCCAAAATGGAAATTAAATGATAAATAATTATTTTGTTGAATGAAGGTGTCCCTAAAAGGAGCCAGCATCAGGGGCCTGAGGATATTTACCTAGATGACCTGAATGTACTTGAACCTGACGTTGCTGCACGATATTTTCCGAAGAGGTTTGACAATGAAAGAAACATCTTTTTAATATTTCTGCTTGACCTGTTTGAATTCAAAAGGAAACGAAATGCAGTCTATTTTCAAAAGTAAACACAGAAAAAAATAGTCCCTCTGTTAAAAGAAGAGCAAATGCCTAGAGGAGTGATTTCCTTTTCTTTTGTTGCTCCAGTGAATGTGAGGCAGCCACTAAGCACTGGATGGACTCAGAAATGCATTCTGGTTCCCAGTCTCCACAGTCGGTGGGAAGCGCAGCAGCTGACAGCGGGACTGAGTGTATGTCTGATTCAGCAAGTGACCTCCCTGATGTCACTCTTTCTCTATGTGGAGGCCTCACAGAAAATGCAGAAATATCCAAAGGTACACCAGCTTCACTCATAAGTCATTTAGTTGAAAGTGCACTTAGTACATTTATTGAAGAAAGACTCGTATGCAATGACGGGTGTATTTATTCACGTTAGAAGATATCAGCCACAGTGGATGAAGACCATTTTTTCCAAAACAACAGCTTGTTCTGTGTAATAATGGCTTTTCCTTCTTATGTCTGTGGATAATTGTTTTACATGTCGCACATATTTGCTGGCATTGAATACGAACAGTATTTCCTCCATGCCGTCTGTGTCAATAAAGAAATGTGCATGGATACAAACATATTTTCTCTACTGCATTAGTTTTTCTTAGATTGTAATAGTAGCTTTTTAGTAAGACACTGATTACTCGAGCCCACTGATCTTTCTATCCACTCCTGTTAATTAACAGTCATTTCCTGTCTCTGTTTGCAGAAAGGTTCATGGAGCATATCATCACCTATCAAGAATTTGCTGAAAACCCAGCAATTATAGATAACCCCAACTTGGTAGTGAAGATAGCAAATAGGTAAATAAGCATATTTATATAACTTGAGATGCAGAAAAGATGCTTTGGATACATCATCAGCATCGTCTCTTACTGCCTTGTTTCTCAGATATTATAATTGGACACTAGCTGCACCTTTAATTCTAAGTCTTCAAGCATTTCAGAAGAATCTACCGAAGGTAACTTTGATCTTGTTTTTCTGTTCAGTGAATTTTCACTACTTTTGCTCTACTTTGGATCTGTGTAAACTGTTTTGTGTTCTTAATTTTCCAAGGCTACAGAGGACGCCTGGGTGAAGGAGAAAATGCCAAAGAAGTCAGGCCGCTGGTGGTTCTGGCGAAAAAGAGTGGATAGTACAGTGAAGCAGGTGTGTACATTTCATCACTAGTTATGGACTTACATCCATATGTTGTTTGTTTCCTATATCTACTTTGGCCATATTTATGCGTGTTCTTTCCATTCTTCTAGTCAGAGACTAAGCTTGAAACTACGGAGGAGTCTCATCTGGAGGGGGAAGGAACTTCTCTAGCTCCAGAGAATCTGTCCTTGCCGTAAGTAGTAAAAAGGGTTTTTTGTTACTCAAAACATTCATGAGACATAAAATGAGTCCAGTGGCTTTTTTTTTGCATGAGTAATACATCCCAAATGTCAGTAATTCTTTTATAACAACAAAATCACAATATTAATTGAGAGACTCAAGTTGAACAATAGAAGTGTTTTGGCTCAAGTAGAAGGCAGATGGTGAAGGGCGTATTATGTAAGTAAAATTTAACTGACTTTGTTTTCATATTCAAGACAGGAACATTAGAATCAAGAATTAACAAAGCGTCAGAAAGTAGCAAAGTCTCAAACAAATAGCCTCAAGTTTTGTTAACAAAGTTACAGATTATTATTAGACCAAGTTGTGGATATTTGCATTTTCCTTTAGATCTAAAGCGGGAGACTCGTCCAGTGATGAAGAGTCCAAGGAAATGAATACTGCATCCAGTCAGGAGAGACTGCCACCAGGGGAATGTCAGCACCAACCCAGCCCACACACTTATAGAAAGTCACTACGACTCTCCTCTGAGCAAATAGTAAGTGCTTCTTACATGGTGTCAAGCCTGAATTCTTAACATCTAGCATTATACTTAAACTGGAGAAGTGCATGGCTTTCAGGGCACATGATGGATGGGTAGTGGATGTGATTTGTACTGTTCAGGGTTACTGAAGCAGCGTAGAACGCCCCCTGCCGGGCAGCACTGGTCAATACCGTGCCCATGCTACTTAAATCCTGCAGGAGGCGCTAAAGACCGACACATGTTAACAGTAGGGTGTTAGAATAAACCAAAGTTGAGGTAATGGCTGATCTGGAGGAATACTTTGATTCCATTGAAAGAAATTGCCTACTCTAGTTGCCTGTTTTCCTTTATGACTAGGCTACTCTAAAATTGAAGGAGGGACCGAATGATGTGACGTTCAGCATCACCACCCAATACCAGGGTACTTGCCGCTGCGACGGCACCATCTACCTGTGGAACTGGGATGACAAAGTCATTATCTCAGACATTGATGGCACCATCACCAAGTAAGGCTTTCACAGCAGTTACAAAGCCCCTACATATGATGCTGGTTTGTAGCAGGTGTTATTCTGCTTTTATGTGATAGCATAACAAATGTCTCCATATCTGAATGCTGCACTACAATATGTGTCGTTTTAGAAAATTGGTTGGAAATGATAATGTAAGACCCATTATATGTAGATTTACAGGGAAATTTGCTTCATTGATTGCTATTCAGAAAAATCTGCTTCTATGCTTGCAAAACTTTTGCCCAGATCTTTTAAGGTGTTTTTACAAAGCGAGTCTGACACCCCCCGATCGGCTTGTGGACAACATGAGGCAAAAAATTATCATTTTGAAAGATTTGTAACTTAAAGGATTGTAAAATATGGACAATCATGAGCACTTTTTCTAATGAGAGGTGTCCTTCAACAGTTGACGGACACAGTTGCCAAGCGACTAAATGCCTGCTGAAGAATAAATGCGTGAACCACATCTTTTCAATTATTTTCTTATTGACACTTGCCCTATTTTCTTGTTTTCCATCTGTGAAATGGGCCGATCACCAGAGTTCCCTCTAAACTGTGCGAGTGCGCAATTGCGCACTGCTCGCACATTCTCAGCACACAAGAAAATTTATGCTGCGCACAAAATAAAATTCGATACAAACTTATTAAGTGATATATAATATTTGACCTAATCTAATTAATTAGTCCAGTACTGTTGTTCCAGCCAGTGATATGATAAGATTCACTGACGTTACGCAGCCAATCAGCATTGAGCATGTGTGCCCTGCTACACGCACTGTGCAGGTTAGCTAGTTAACAATTGGAAATGAATGGGCAGTGACTCATCCACTCACTGAGCCAAAGTAAAAAAGAAATGTGGTTCTTTTAAGATGGAATCTGTCGGAGTTTATGCAAATAGAGGAACAAGATTTTTTTTTTCTTTTCGAGTACGGTAAGTTCAAAGCATGAAGCAGACGAAGCCATTAACTTGGACAAAGTGTACAACCACGTGATAAATAAATTAAAAATTAAGTCAGATTAGTGAATATTGTAATGACATTTATAGTTTTTTATGTATGGATATAAATCATTAAATGCTGTTACTACTAGACAATTTATGGGTAGTAGAAATATACTAAAAAAAATAATTATTTACAGAAAGAGTTAGAGGTATTTACATTGTATCACAAGCGACAGCACACTTCATTGTGCAAAATGTGAATGTTTTAATGTTAATAAACAAAATGTTATGTCTGAAGGCTGCATTCAGGGACCCTCAGCCAGGCCACAACTGGACATCACCCATAGGCCAAAGCTATAGCCAAAGGCCAAAGCAGGCCCTCCCATACAATACACTACACATCTCATGAAGAACAAGATATTTGTCTTATTCTTGTGGACCAAATCACTTACGTTAAAAATTAACAAATGAAAATCGCTGCTGTAGCTTGATTCTTTTAATAAGCCATGTATGATCCAAGGTTTTGAACAAGTGTGATATTTTTGTGTGGCCACAGCATGCACATCTGATGTGTCTCACAGTGGTCCGCAGTGTGCTCAGGAAGCTTGTGTGTTTGCCCAGACACATGAAAAATTAGTGGGAACATAGCCGATAAACCACCACAAACTTCTCAGTCGTTGAGTTTACATTACAGAGCTATTTCTGAAAAGATTACTTGATGTGGAACACCCTTCGTCACAAGAATATTAAGGAAATCCTGTAGATTGTGGTGCTATGTTATTTGTAATTCTTTTAATGTTTGATATTAAAGAGGTAATAATTGTCATTACCTTTGTAAGGAACCCAAATACCACAGTTTATTTGAAATTAATTTTAAAACTAGTTTGAAACACATAAATTCATACATGTCTAACATCAAACAGGTGCAGAGTAACGGGCGCTTATTATCTCTGCGGCCCTTTAGGCCATCCTGACATGTGGCCTTCTTTGAATAACAAGAGTACAGGGAATATAACGAGTTCATTTACATTTCAGTTTTTACATGCGGACATCAGCTGAGGTTGAGACAGTGTCTTCCCATAGGCCACTAGTGCTCATTAGTTGAGGCCAGTCCATGATGCTGTCATTATATGTTGAAAAGTAGCTATGGTGCTTTGTGACCTTTTGAACAGCCTGGATGACTCATCTCCCTTATTTTATTTCACATACTGTTATTCTACACATGCTACATTTTTGTATCTAACTTCTCAGATGGAGATGTCTGCTTTTATGACATGAGTGTCTTTAATATCTCAGGTCAGATGTGTTTGGACAGATCCTACCTCAGTTGGGGAAAGACTGGACCCATCAGGGCATTGCCAAGCTCTACCACTCAGTTGCTGAGTAAGTGTACTCCACTGCTGATTAACTACAGGAAAGGGTCAGTGGTGAGCACTGTCTGGGTTTGATTCCCATTTGTCTCTCTGTTGTTTTTTTCCCCCAGTTTTTGCGTGGGGTGATTTCAGGTGGATGACTCAGGAAGTTTAACTATAATCACAGAAGATTCGTTGTAGAGACTGAAAGTACCATGAATTTCTGTCCTGCTTTAATCATGCAGAGACAAGATCATGTGACACACCAAGGAGGAAATGAGCTAACTGACCAGTAATAACAAATCAAATAGCGCCTCAGTAAATTGCTAAGTGGACTGTATTAGTTTATAAAAGCAAACCAAATTAACTGGTCCAATTATTTATTTATTTTATTCTTAGTAGTAGATAATGATTGTCAGAATTAGCTGTGTTGGAGCAACCAGTAATCAGTGCCACTCTCCCCATTTGCAGGAATGGTTATAAATTCTTGTACTGTTCAGCGCGGGCCATTGGCATGGCAGACATGACAAGAGGCTACCTGCAGTGGGTCAATGATGGCGGCTCCATTCTGCCTCGGGGGCCCCTCATGTTGTCTCCCAGCAGCCTCTTCTCTGCCTTCCACAGGTAGGAGTGTATGTGTATATGTATATGTGTTTGTGTCACATATACATAGTATGTATATATATATATATATACACAATATAAATACAGTTTTTCGCGCATCAACGATTGCTACTCCACCTCATCGTGGATTTTTAGTAGGCAGTCGCATGATACCGTACACACATTCTATTGGCTGACGGCACCTGGAAGTGCGCTATGTTCCGTCAGGCTCGGACTTTCGTGAGACACAAAAGTGCTTTAAACAGTCGATAAGAGTGTGGGAAACAGACGAACAAATATCCAACTGTCTATCATGTTTATCAACGCGTCTTCGACGTGGAGCTGTTACACTTCAGAAAATAGTCGGTTTTAACTCCGTCCATTCTGTGTGTACATGCAGACACGGGTCACACACACTTTACAGCAGTTTTCATTGCAGGGAGACGTCCCCCGGATAGACAATGTTTCAGTTAAAGCGTCCACACGACAACGCATACCCGACGTTTTCAAAAAACTTCATTTTGGCCAGCATTTTCGTCCCGGATATCTGAGTTGGTGTGTGGACGAAAGGTGTCACAGCAACAAAATGCCTCGCTGCTCGATGCCTTAAGCCATATTGTTCACGTGATTCCTTCTGGCAGATGTGCTGTGATTGGTTGCACACTTATACTGTATATATGTATGTAGATATACAGTATATTGTGTGTGTACACTCTGTTTTTTCCTTTGTCTTTTTCTAAATGTTAAGATATTGCCATGATGTTTCATGAACATTTCTTTATCAGCTAGTTAGTCTTTAGAGGATGGCAGCTTATTTATCTTTGTATTTATGAGTGGTTTATGTGTCTTTGCATTCATTGCATGATTAAACTAGGAACTGATGCAAAATATGTCTTGGTATACACTGATTCATAGTTAAAATTTTATGGAGCTCAGAAATGTTTAATATTTACTAAACATCCAATAACACACAGCTGTAGGTTGAATTTAGTACATCCTGATTTATACATGGTATTTCATGAAAGACTTATTGTCAAGTTAATTAAAGCTGCATCATAAGACACATTAATACAACTGGAGCTTTTCGTGGACATAAATGTCACTGGCTTGTCAGAAGCAATAAATTGTGTCTATCTTCTCTCTAAATCACATATTATATGCACACAATACACAGTAAACAATAAAATACAAGCCCTGATATGCCATGTGGGTTCATTAGCAATTTCAGGCACATAACATGGCCTCAGCCACTGTTTTTTCTAGAAGTTGTGTCCCGGCTCTGTCAAAGGTCAGCACAAGTAAAAAAGGTTTTCTGTGCTGTTACCAGGTTAGTTAGTTAGTGAGATACTACTCATTTTTGACTCATTCATGCTTCATGTTAGTTGGTTTTTCCACTGACCTTATCCAACATCTGAATTTGTCATGTTTACATTATCCTCATACTTTCATTTGCATGCAGCGAAAACATTGCAACCATCCATTAAACTAGCTTTTTTCCTGGATGCTTCTCAGTTTATCATGCATATTGTTACGATGCATATGAAAAAGAATGACTCATATTAAAATAGATTTAAAAATAACTTTGGGAAAGAAGCTACTGGTTTATTAAGATACCATTAATTCAAACCCGACCTGTGGTAAGGACATGCATATGTGTTTCTAATCAAATTGTTTGTTTCAGGGAGGTCATTGAGAAGAAACCTGAGATCTTCAAGATTGAATGCCTTACAGATATCAAAAACCTGTTCCAGCATAACAAGCAGCCATTCTACGCTGCCTTTGGGAATAGAGCTAATGTGAGTTAATGGATGTTTGAAGATGTCAGAAATTAAATACCTCGCATTTTACATGTCAGAGACCTGTGTATGATGTATTCTGAGATCAACAGCTGTCAATGAGAAGACACAACCCTATGTAATCAGTACTGGGTTGAACCTGAGCTGAGTGCACTGGTAGAGACTGGTGACATTGTCCGTGGAAAGAAGCTCAAGCTGGGCACAGCGTCCTGGTGTCCTCCGCCGCATAAACACCAACACCCAGAAGAAGCCCCAAGTTGATTACCAAGTCTCTATTTATCTCTATCAACAGACAAAGAAAAGGAAGAGCCGCAAACACTTACATACCGTACTTATATCTTGCATTTTCTGACTAATGCATTATGAGTGGACATGAGCCTAAAGCAGGAAATCAGCAGTTGATTTTTACTAATGGGTTAATCATCTTCCAGTGGTACAATTACTCTCAGCGCATTTTTAAATTATAGCTTTATTCACAACTTTAACTTTCTAAGAGGAAGAGCATATTGTTTTATTTTTTTAACTTACCGGTATTAAAAATACAAACTAAAAAACACCTGCAAACTTAAATGTGGGAGGTTTACAAGTTTCTAACTTTTCACTTGTTTTGCTTGTATTTGAGTCATGTACTGACTACATTTTCTGTCTCCGACAGGATGTGTTTGCTTATAAGGAGGTGGGGGTTCCCTTGTGCCGGATCTTCACAGTCAACCCCAAGGGCGAGCTGATCCAGGAGCAGACCAAGGGAAACAAGTCTTCGTGAGTACATTACCTGTCTTAGTGTTTCAGTGAATCAGTAGTATAAACAAGGCAGTCAGAGACTGCAACATCCCGCGACACCCCTGAATTCTGGCTTCCTGAAAATGTAGCTTTCTGTTTTGTGATTGTATCTCATCAGGTTTCAGAGATGTGTACCTATAAAGGTATAAAAGGGAAAATTTGACCTAGACCTGGTTTTTCAGGGTCAAGGTTGTGATCTAATTGTCATCCCCTTGCCTCTCTGAATATAACGCCTTTTTTCTCGTCTTGTTTTCTTATCCGGTTACTGAGATATGTGCAAAATATTTACAAAGGTTGAATTCTGTACTTGACCTACTTTTCTCAAGGTCAATGTCATCTCATTTTCATCCGCTTTGCCGCCCGAGTAATGTGCTTTTTCTTTCATTTTTGTATCTGCAATGGTTGTGAAGATATTTGGTGGACGGACGAACGAACACACAAACCCTGACAATTGTTACATGACCGCTTAGCAGGATGTAATGAGACGTAATGTGAATGAGGACAGTCTCAGAACCAACAGTTTCTTCATGTGAATACAGCAGTACGCAACATTTATCACCACCTGCCCAACGATAGATAAAGACAGACAAGGTTACTGACTAATTGTTGAACACACTGGAGCGTTTAACAGCAAGACAGCCAGACATTTCCCCAAGGAGGGTGGTGGAGACCAAACAGTGAAAGAGAGCTTGATTATTGGACTTGAATTTGTTTTCTCGACAGAAACATGAGTTCAAGCGAAAGCTAATGTTGTTAAGTGTCTTTTAAGTGTCGAGAAGGCTTGTTTTCTAACCAGAATATAATTTCCTCTTTACACCAATAGTGTTCTGCGGTTTGTTTCATTGCCTTCAATGGGACCAATACTACTAGTATTGGTACTACCACTGCTTTTACTATTGCTACTATTCCCATTTACTGATCTAGTTCCAGTTTTGGGTTACATAATTTGTCAGATTTGAAAAAAATCTTCATTTTATTTATTTTGCCTGATCATCAGTGACCTCTAAACAATGGTTCCAGATTTTACAGTCTAGCTTAGAATTATTTCCATTGTGTGTGTCTCTACTCGTATTTCTGTTTTTCTGACCTCATCTATTTCTCCACAGTTACGGCAGACTTAGTGAGCTGGTGGAGCATGTGTTCCCTCTGTTGAGTAAAGAGCAGAACGAGGCCTTCGTCATGCCAGAGTACAGCTCTTTCTGTTACTGGAGGCAGCCCCTACCGATCATCAACCCCGATGAGCTGCTCTGACCCGGCACATATGGATACGCAGGTGTTATACATGCAGCTGGACTGTGAACTTGAATGCATTTTTAGAGTAGGACCGAGACTCAGACTTTCCTGTATATTACTCACATCTGAACACACAGAAATTCTTGGAAACTGTCATTAGATATGAGTGGAATCTATTTCTAGAACAGTAAATCCTCGTGAATAATCTGTGGAAATATTCATTCGTCAGAGACAAAACACTAATCACTAACTATATAATTTCTTCGCACACCCAGTGATACATTCAAAGAGATATCCTGTCAGGGACAAAACCCCATCTTATCTCTCATGCTTCTTCAAAAAAACAAAAAACAGAAACATGATGTTTTTATCATTAGGGAGGTGACTGAAGCTCTTGAGGAGTCCAAGCTGCACGAAAGAAGACAACCATGTTCTTTTGAGTCACATTTTTCTCAGAATTCTAAAACCCCTGAAAGAGCAAAATTGGATCTTTCAAAGTGAAAAACCTTTGCCATCAATTGAAACAAGATCCATTTATTTTGAGGCTTCACAGTATTATATACCAAAACATAAAGTAAACTATTTAGCTGGCCGGTAATAATAACACAAGTTAGCTGCCATAAAGGTGCTCAATTTTCTTTTCGACTCTCTCGCCTCCAGACGAACTGCAGGTATAAATTTACTTTTTTTGCCTGGAGATCTCCCAATCTTCATACTAAATGAGTCATACTTGGTTTTGGTTTTTTTTGTCAGGGACATGCTTTTGTCAACAAATATGTGAAGTTACATGGCTAGATGTGCAACAGTTTCACCGTATATTGTCTTGCTGTTGTTTAATATATTTATTTGGCTATATGAGTCGTGGTAAACCAAGCATGTTTTGTTAACAATACAGCAATGCAGTCATTATTTATCATCATTTATCTGTTTAAGTTATTGATTTCTGATGCCTTTGAGTGACTGAAAATAATTAATTAGCATGGACATAACAGCATCTACTCAACCTTCTATGACATTATTTTTGTCTTGCATCCCATTCTCAAAATCATTCACATTCCTCAATTTTCAGTGGACCTTTCAACATGTGAGGTGAGCACCTCCTTGGCAACCCACAGAATCTACATTTTGCAGTATTAAAATGTGTGCTGATTTGTGAAAAAAAAGAAGAAAAAAAAGGAAGTACCCATATTTGGTAGGGACTTAAAATGAAGGTTTTCCTTACAGCATGATGTTTGGGTGTGTGTTAGTGTGTGCTGCTGCTGTTGGCGGTGTGTGAGGATCATTCATCTATGGCTCATGTTCCCTCAATGACTTTGCTGAGACTTTTCTGACACACCTAGAGATACAACTCAGAACACGTCTCACCCGCAGTCACTTCACTGAGGGTCTTCACAGATGAAAAAAAAACCCAGAATATGCAATTAATGCAGGATAAGGAGATCTAATTTTGTGATGTGAATGACCTCCTGACACCATGGATATATCAGCTAAAGTAATTGCTGAGGCTACTTTGTGTTTGTCTTTTGTGAGGCTAAATGTGAGATACTAAAACGAAGATGCTAGTTTGCGTGCCAAGGAGAATCATGTCATTTTGCATATGAGTGAGAAATCGAGGAAAAAAACAGACTCCATAGTGAACAAAGGAGGAGACATTTTTGTTTTTGAAAATAAAAAGGAAGAGAACTGTACAGTAAGGTTTTGGAAGTGTTTCACTGGCATTGAGTGCATGCGTGTCTTTTTGGAAAAGACTTGTGGGCAGATGTACCACCCTGATGACACGAATCAGGCTGCCAGCTCAAGTCAGAGTAACAATGGCATAACAGTAACTTTGTGAATGATGTTCGACTTGAAACTTCCGCTGTTTAATGAAGAGAAGCACAATATACAACGTTGGCTTGCTCCATGTCACTGGCATTCCACTGTGTCTGCATTCACTGTGTAGCTCAGACGATTAAATGTTTGCTCTGATTTGGTTGCTTGTCCTCTGCAGTTTGGTGGATATATATATATATATAAAATATCTAATATATATATATATATATATATATATATATATATATAAATAAATATCTAATATATATATATAAATATAAAATATCTAATATATATATATATAAATATAAAATTCCATTCTTTCTATGAAAGTAAAGCATCTTGTGTGTAAAAAATCACACTTCATTCTCTATAACCCTGGGATACTTTTTTTTTTCTTTTCTAGAATGTTGTGGAAAATGGTCACAACAAACTGATCATCTTCTGTCTCTGATGCCTTTTATTTCATTTGAGTGTATGGTCTTATATTTCTTTCATTCAGTTCCGAGGTGATGCTTGCTATTGGAGTATATCTGACTAGTCGAAGTACCTTAATTGTATATTGTTTCATCTTGTATAGACATGTGACTCAAAGTATGTTTAAAGAACAAAATAAATTGTATGAAGAAGAAATACAGTTCTGATGAAGCTAACAAATTGTGACTCATGGTCATATTTGTATTAAATAAAGTTTCTAACTGAACACATTTGTGTGTGTGTGTTACATTTGCCTTGTTTACAATCCTGGTCAAAAAGTTCAACAGTAACCGCAGGCTAAGTCCGTATCTTTTGACACCATAGTATATTTTTGTAAGTAGCAATACAAGAATGCAGTTTATTTCAGCTGAATTCCTCTGGTAATTTGTTGTATTTAATAGCACATTGAAAAAATGTAATGCTAGTACTTCAGTAAGCAGCGCTCTGATTAACTGCTAAGTTAAAACTTTTTTGGGGGGGGATTTGTTATGGGTTATACATCCCTTCTGTTTCTTAGCATTTACTGTTGGAATATTTTGTAACTCTCAGGGGGGAAGAGAGCGGAAATTTATTTTTCATCCACATCTACTTTACGTAATGAGCCAACTGGGGGTTTCTTGCCTTAAGACCTTTTTCGGTGTATGTATTCTGAATCTAGCCATTTCTTACATTGTTACATTAAAGGTCACATTTTTATACTCTTTTAAATTTATGTCACAGAGCTGCCAGAAATCCAACTACACTGTATTCGAAATGTCTTTCCCAAAACATCTGTGGTCCACAATATCTTCGATTTGAAAATTGATTAAATGAACTTTCAGTCCAAATGCTTCATTTGTATGGGCTGTTAATTTAACTTAATTTTTGTAAGGTAATCATGGAGCCACTTTCTTGGTCAACATGACTCGTGGCCTTTAGTATAAACATGCCCTATGCCACCGAGATAGGCTTCGGCTCCCCGTGACCCGCTGCGCCGGATACAGCGGTGGTAATCTGAAGATGACTGACTGACTGACTTTCTCAGTCAGCTGAACGTGACTCCTGTCCCATTGTGTAAACACAAGATGAGCTGATCGAACTGAGACCAACTGGTAAACCTTGAGGAGCATTTGCGAAGAAAAACACAGCGTTTGCAAATGGGAAATAAATCAGTGGAGGAGATAATAAAAGCTGCTTGTAAGCACAATGAAAGTTGGCTGGCTAACAAGATGGGGGAGCTCAGCGAATGCAGTCTGATGTGCTCGAGTGAAACATGGATACAATCCCGGGTAACTAAGTTTCCATTCAGGGCTTCCAGACTTTGCCGACAGCGATGGTACCAGAGAGGTAAGGAACATGGAGGTTTTCTCTCATTCTCGTAAAGTATATTCAACTGTTGGGCGTCATCCCTACATTACCTTTGTCTGCTAACGCTATGTCTCAGTGAAGAGGAGGACAAATGGAAGCTAAGCCACTAATAACTGCATACCTGTGAATACATTTTTCTTCTCTTACCTATCTATTCCGATGTCTTTTTAGCTCAACATTCTTAAAGGGGTCCTACTATGAAAAACACATTTTTCAGGTCTCTACATATAAAGTACATAGTGGTCCTCCCTGACCCTACCAACTCCCAGAATCTGTAAAAATCAATAAATGAGTGGATATTCGTGCCAGACAGCACAGAAAACAGAGGGGCACCATCCATTTTGTCACGCTCCTGTTTTGACGTAACAACAGGAGTGACTGACTGACTGACATATCCTCTCCCCGGATAAGGCCTTGGTCAAGTTGGTGGAGTTGCTGTTCAGGCTAAGGCAGCAGTGTGTGGCAATGTCCTAGCTTAGAGCTAGACAATGAAAGTCAGGCGTTCTAGCCTTCTTGTGTGTCCGCGTACAGCGTATCCTCAGTGTCATAGCGAATACACACGGCAAGTTTTGTATTTACAGTTGCTTATGAATATGGGTAAAGTGCTATATTGATATTCATATTGATTTTATTCATATTGACTTTATTCATATTGATCCAAGGGCAAAATCAGTTTTCATTATAGTTGTGCTGCTCCAGAAAAAACCACAGCGAATGTCAGAATAAGGAGAAATTAAGAATGAAGAGCTTAAAAGAAATTTAAAAAAAAGAGAAGAGATAAGAATAAAAATCATGCTTAGGTATGTAGTTTTTAGTGTCCTTGCTTTGTGTGTCAGGTGCGTGTGTGTTCGCTATGATGCTACGGATACACAAACAGGGCAAACTCTTTAGCCAAAAACCTCACTTAAATTATGGTCATAAGCAACTGTAAATAATATAAAGCGCAGGATACAGGTACAGTGACACACAAAGGCAGGCTGCACATAGACCAAATCAAAGCTAACTAGTTAGGTAATTTCTAGCTGACTTCAACAGGTTGTGAGGAGATTTCAGTGTAGCTCGAAGCCAGGACGTTTGTACACGCTGCTACTTGCTACCTCGGGCATGAATACGCCCTTATGGGGGGAAAGGAGGGTGCTCTCGTAGACAAGTTGAAGATCTGTCGATCACTCTGTCATTCACTCCCATTCTTACATCATGACTGGCACTGATCTGAAATGAATCATTTTCACAAAGTTTTGTTAAATTTTCCCTTCTTCTGTTTATACAGGACACATTTCCAGATTCTAGGAGTTGGTAGGGTTAGGGAGGACCACTATGTATATGTAGAGAACTGAAAATGTGTTTTTCATTACAGGACCCCTTTAAGAAAAAAGTTTTGTGTTCCTAAACCTCAAACTTTTCATTTCTTTTTATTTATCATGTACAGATGAAGTAAGGCGCATTATTTATTGGCAACCATGTTCTCCATAGTGACCATACTTCACATTGAGTCTGAGATGGTTTTGAAAAAAAAAAATGAAAAAAAAAGATTTTAATTTATTAACATTAATATACACAAGACATTCACAACGGGTACAAAGAGGCAACTAGATAATGAATTATATTAGAAACAAATCCTGCTTCGTGTATTCAATTAAAAAGAAGTGGCTTACAGATTGCGATGCAATAACATTTTAAATGAATTTTTAATTAAGGCTCTTTACACAGTGGCATTGTGTAATAAAACAGTTTCATCACAGCAAACAGTGAAAAGTCTAGTTCCTTCATTCCTCCAGTCCTATTATCTGGGAACAACCCAGTTCAGGCGGCTGCCGCCCAGCTGTGTTCCAGCTATCTTTTGACTTGCGTTGTGTACAGGAACATGGCGCTGAAGGTGGAGAGGATCTCCCTGGCCTCAGTGGTGGCCAGCTGGCCTTCCGTCCTGACTAGACCTACCCGGTCTCCTTTCTTCAGGGGCAGGATCAGGCTGAAGGACACTGAGCCTCCGCAGCCACAGTTACCACCGGCTGAGCCCCCATGTCGGCCAGCCCCAGGATCAACTGAGCTTTGCAATCTCTGGACGCTTCGATTGGATACAGAGAGGACAGCCTGTACTCTGTCACCGTGTCTTGCTGTCAGAAGCCCTGAAATCAGGTAGCGACCATCCAGTGGGACAGTGAAGATCCCTGTAGTGATGAGAAAATATGGTTAAGTTTACCGATATCTCTTAAACAGAGGTTACATAACTTTGATTAAAAGTCAGCCTCATCCACAGAGACAGTGAGTACAGATCGTAAAGTTCACAAAAGTTTCCCTACACACATTCATCCAAAGGTATAGATGACAAATTTAATTGCAAACATCAGTTCTGTAATGTGTATTTTGTATAACCTGTAAACTTTTTGATTTGAAGATGTACTTCTTTCTAAATCATCACAACAATCATCAATAGATATTGAATCCCAAGTAGCTCCCATTTATATGATGAGGTAAAATATCTTACTGTATATAATATATTAAAAACATTACTGACATGGGATGAATCCAATCTCACTTCAGGGCACATCATGAATGATTAATCCCATGATGATAAAATGTTAAAAAACACAAATCAATAAAATTGGTAGTTTTTGACAAACTGAAAGTTTGATCTCGTTAAAATGATTCAAAAACAATACGAATCAGTGACAAGGGAACAGCCATTAAAGGTTTGTTGTTGTTGTGTACCTGTGTGGGGGTTGTAGTGTCCGCCATCATTCACCAGAACTCTATTGAAGCGGATGACACCAATATCTCCAGACATGGCCTGCTGTGTGAAGCCAGCCGAGAAGGAAAAAGGTTGTGGAAATGCGCTGCTGATGCCTGGGACTGGAACAAACAACTGGTGTCAGGTCAGAAGTGTCTAATTTCAGTTATGTCAAAGAGCATTTCTCTGTGTAATAACTACATACAACACATTTAATTCACCACATGTATTTCTTATGTTTTTTAAGACATTATACGAATACCTCTTTCCTCACTGATGCATTTGCAAAAAAGTTACGGGATTAATTTTACCTGGTGATTGAACTGGAGCTCGAAACATTGGGTTCCCAGGCACTTGTTCTGCTATGGTAACTGCAGAGATGGAAAGTGTTTTTTGCGGAATTGTGTATTACTTTATCACAGCCACACCTGGACCTTTATTTATTAAATGTCTCTTCTCTCTAGTTGTATCTTTAAATTTGATACGCACACATCAATGCATTATATAAATGTTTGACTGCTATTTTACATCAGTAAAGGGGAGAAACAGATCTTTGTTTCAGTGAATATTGCAGGTACCTACTATTCTTTAGCAGTAACAGAATGTAATTGTTAAAGCTTGTGGTAAGTGCCTACAGATGAGTCTCAATCTTTCCACAGTCCACCCACACCTTCCTAGTCTAAACACATCCAGTTCCCACTTCTTTTCTCTCTCTGGCTACAAGTTTTTCACAGCTTATCCATTTTTAAAAAATACTGCTTCAGTAGAACAGATCAGCCTGTAGATGCATACAGTATAACCTGGCGATGAACTGTCACAATACCTTGGCGGTGGGCTGATTGAGGACTGAATGATGCAGTCTGCTGAGGAGGATAGCCTGCAAAAGAAACCGTTGACAAATGCATCATCTTTTATCATCATTGGAGGACAAAGGTTAGTAAAAACACTTGCCAGAGGCAGCAGCTTGGATTTACATCAGAACATTATCATAAAAAGCTGTAGAATAGTTTGCCACTGGTGGTATTAAGTAACACAAATTCTTGACTGCTTTATTTTGCATAAGTGATTTTGAGTTTCATGTTTCTGTCAGAACAATGGGTTATTTTAAAGCTGTGAATATTTGAATTTGTATTTCAAACAAAATAAAAGAAAAAAAGAAAAAAAGAACATACATAACACTAAAAACTTTCACAACCTCACCATTACATTTGTTCCTCGTTCAAATTTATTTCTGAATACTCCCCTCAAGGCAAACCTTAAAAGGTCAACGGATTTGCATTGCAGATGTCACATTCTTGTTTCCTGGAAGAACCAAGCAACCCCTCCGATCTTTAAAAATAACTTGGATGCAATGCATTTTCACAAGATTTGCACGTGTCAGGTATTACTGATATTTCCATTCAGACACCCTTTGTTTATAGTGTCTATATAGTATATATACAGTATATATTAGTAGAAACTGCACCAGCTGAACAAAGAAGCTATTCTGTTTTCAATAACAATTATGGCTAAACTTGCCTGATATTTTCCATACAAATGAAACAAAGCAGAGGAGATCAACAGAAAGTTGCTTTGTTTTTTGATAACGTCAGTGATTGGGACATTCAATCCAAGTAAGAAAGATGAAGCCTGCAAAATGTAAATAATTTACTAACAATGTTTGCAAAAGTGTCACAATTAGTTTGATTCTTTATTTACTACACTGTTGATGTAAAATGACATATAGTCTGTCAATAGTTATGTGTGTTTTCTCCTTTTGCATGCACCTTTAGGTATCTACTTTATATACATACTATGTATGTACAGTATGTGCCTTGTGTTTGCATTCTGTAATTCAAACATTAACAAAAAAAAAGATGACTGAATCTTAAATGAATCGTAATGCAGACTGTTGGAGATCAGATCAGAATATCAGAATGTATTCAGCTAGCCGTCTAGAACAGTAAAGGTCACCATCAGCGCTGCTCACCCGGTGCTCCAGCAAATCCTTTGACAGGCGTACTAGAAGAGTCCTCAGACCCCCTCCGCACTGTCACCCTGCGGATGTATCCTGGAGGTCCCGCCTCGCCCGTCTCTACCAAGGGAGCAGTTGGGTGTCCTGGTTGGGGGCTAGCCTGCTGCTTTGGTGAATTGATCTTGATTGTGCTTGTGTTAGGCTGCCCTGCTTGACTGGGAGTGTGTGTCTTTCTGGGGCTGGATTTCGGTGGTGGAATGATGACAGGGATGTGGATTTGTTGGACTCTGTTTCTGGTTGGAGTCGAATCTGGCAAAGAAGCAGGTCTCTCTGGTCTCAAGTTCATTCCTTAGGAAGCAAATAAAAATTACAAAAATGTCAGGAATCTAAAGACATCAACCTACAGTTCACTTTCTAATCACAAGATAAGTGCACATCGAGCACAAAACACTCTTGGACTTGAAATGCTGTAAACACTGTACATGCAAACATACAAGCCTCAAATTTACTCTGTTCACTTCTACTCTCACATTCAGATCACATACCCTCCTCGGTAGCTCTCTTTTTATGAGTTTTATTTTGATGACAAATCAAGTTAAACATGTTTTCACTGCACCTTTGAGCTTTTTTGTTTAGTCTGCACCCTTATTTCCCCTTATAAAGGCAAAGTGGGTGGTTGGTGTGAGATTTAGGTAACAAGTACCGTTTGAATGGAAACCATATGGATGCTTGCCAGACTCCCAGAGAGCACCGACATCACCAAGAGTAGAGATACTGTGAGTGTACTGGGGACAACAAAAATAATTACGCAGTACCTGCTTTGTGTCAGATACTTCTAACAACCATCTCAAATAACGATACGGTGGGGGGAAGTTTATACATTATAGGCATGTTTCATACTTCCTGTAGCTGCAGTTTTTTTTAAATGATGTGTGAGTAGTTGGGTATACTTTAAATGAAACTCATGCAAAGTTGTCATATGTGCTACATTTGACAAATGAGGCACATATAACTGGATTACAGTGATGTCATCACATTGAGGAAATTATTTACTCCACATGATTATATAGCTAGTTTTGATGAAAAACACTCTGCCCTTTAAATAGGGATGGCCGGAGATAAACAGCTCAGTACAAAGTGGTTCAGTAACATAATTGGTACCCAGCACAGAAAGTTGTAGAAAATATATGACAGTGGTAATGGAGCAAAAATAAGCACTTAACAAAAAATATAAATTAATAATATAAATAATATGGAAGCATTTCACTACACAGCAAGTACAAGTTACTAATAACCCAGCCTTACTGTGATTGAATTTTGATTAAGACATATTTTTTAGGAAGCAGAAATGACAAAAAATATTTTTTAATTTTTCAATCATCGTCATACTAGTGAAATGAATTATTCATGTTAACTGGGTGAAGGGCATTTGGACAGTTGTGCTGCATTCGTGTACATACTGAATGCATTCTAGAAAAGGTTTACATTCCTCTGACTGAATCTGTCTGTCAACAGGGGTTAAAGGAGGAACCTGTAGTTCATTCAATTTTAAAGGCTTTAAAAAGGAAGCCCAAGGATTTCTGTTGTTCAGCAGTGAAATGAAGTCTCTGATGTCAATGGCAGGACAAAGAATTTCATCAGCATGTTCAGTCAATGCGATGCAGCCTCTTGATCCATTAGTTACTAAATAGATACAGTGCATTCACAAAGCCCTGCAAGTAATTATGAATGAGGGTCAATTTTTGGGGACATCTTCCCTCCGTGTTTATGCTTTCACGTTATTCTCCACATGTTCACAACTCAGCTCATTTGGCCAGATAAACAAAGGACATTCACAAGATTTTGGGATGGTGTCATCTTCATTTAAAAAAAGTTCTCAAATCAACGATTGTATAGACAGATATAGATAGTGTATATTTGATTCGCCATAGAGAACTTTAGAGACAATTCTACATGCCTGCTAATTCAAAAAAGTGCTGCAGCAGTGGAAGTGCAGATATAAAGGTAAAAGCAGTATGAAAAGGTAGAAGTGTTGTGGTATGAAGGCAACATTGTAAATCTGAGTAAATCTAATAAGGTGTTACTGGTCTCCTGGTATATGACAGGCTGCTGTAACAAAAAGCTACAGAGGCCTAAGCATGAACACAACAGCTGATGATCAGCTGCTCGCGAAGAGGCTCTTCAGTGTTTTACCTCAAATTCACAACGAGATAGTTGTGTTCTTGCATCTTAGTGAGACTTAATGGAGACACTGTGCTGCCTCCATCTAAATGTCAGTGTCTCCATGGCACCCTGTTCACTATACAAATACACCACAATTTATGAGTACAATCTTTTTCATTTTAGATCAGCCCAGTACTACTTTCAAAAACTGTAAGACACATAAATAAACCAGAATGTAATAATTTAAAAATGGTTTTAGGGTTACATGGTTATTCTGAAGCTACCCTAGGAGCTTTTAAATGAGAAGCTAATACCTCTAGCAGAGATCTTTAAAGATTGAAAATTTGTTATGTCAACATGCCAAAATTTCTAACTCAGATTAATACTATTTTCAGCTGAGGGGCCCATCTAAGGAGGGGATCTCTATATCCATAAACAACCTAAAGCATATAAACACATCAAAGGGCTGTACATTGCAATGCTAATTTGCAAATACAGTCCATTAACCTACGTAGCGATGCGCTTTCCAAACAAATGGTGAAGAATTCTGATAACAACTAAATATTTGTGTGAACAATATCAAAATCAAAAAACTGAACATGTTTTTAAGCAATGTCAGCATTACATTTCAGTAATATTGTTGTGAAACGTCACAAAAAAATTAAACTTTTTAAAAAACAAAAATGACAATGCTACAAGAAATTAAAAAAATAATAATTAACATTTAAATAAACTTTAAACGACACCTTGAAATAAGTTTTATCATCCTGAATTGTAAATAATTATTATAAAGACTGCCACAGCCAACAAGGTTGAATTAAATCAGTCTTTTGTGGCAAAGTCATCAATCAATTCAAAAGTACCTAAAAATACCTGACAAGTAATTGCATTACCTTACATGACACCTTTTATTCTGGGTTGCTTTAGTTACAGACTCATGAGTGTCTGTAACCATCAAGAAATATTACATCAGACAAGCTGATCATGCAATCGAAAATTGTGTCAGAGCACAGACCAGGGGTTAGTGGTTATACATATGCAGTATAACATGATAACTAACACACATACATTTTTCTTGTTCTTCCAGTGCACATGGATACAATTTTATCCACCATTTTTGTCTGGCAATATTAATGAAGGGAGGTTTAATTTGTACACTGCCCTGCATGGCAAACATCATAGACACCCAATGTGTATCTCGTCTGAAGACTTCCAGATGGGCTCCTCTGGTCAGAGTTGGAAACAACCCACCTTTAAGCTACAGAAATTCCTCTGGGAAAGAAGTCAAATCACCTCCTCAAAATTCTGGTCCTGACTAAATCTGTCAGTGGTGGTGTCGAGTACAATTTTCCACTCTTTTCCAACATGCACCCTCTGGCTTCAAAAAGCCTTTGATATCTTATTTTTCCTGTATTCCTCCATCACAGTAGACAGTTAATCTCACAGCCCAATATAGAGTCACAGCAATCAATTCCAAAGCATTGATCCATGAAATCAAAGCCTTTGTTTTATCCCAGCTTTAATTCAACTGGTTTATTTTTTCCTTTTCTGCCGATAGACAGTACTGGGTGGTGGGAAGTCCTCTGGCATTCTTGGAAGGACAAATCGGAGGAAGCAAACAGACAGAAGGAGTGAGAGCGACGAGGGAGTAAAGAGAGATTTCAGAGATAAGGGGGAAAGAAAAAACAACAGGGAGGTGATTTGAGCAAGACTGGGATCACATCCAAAAACCAGGAGGAGAAGGAAAATCCAGACTGGGAATCGAATGAGAAAACTCAAATAAAGTACGTTGATTAGAAACTTTGTATGTGACAAACAGCACATTTGTGCTCTTTGGAAATAGAAGTATTTTACACATTTCTTTATTTCCCGATAGCCTCTATTCAAGTATTTTCTATCCCTTAAATCTCAGAATGACATCAATGTCATATTTAAATGAGGCTAGAGTCACTGTAGCTTAAGTAAAATTCCTATTGGAAAGAAAGCCAGGAACACATACACACAGGCTGTCGTGGCAGACCTCCGCTGCTGCAGCTGCACTGGGGTCAAAGTAGTGCCAACATTTTGCAACTCAAGTCACACAAATCTATTCAGCAGTCCCATCCAACTACAGCATTTAATCATCCAGTTATGATGTCACGACAACTCATGTTTGCCTCCTTGGGGTCTTTACATGAGTGGGTGGAGAATATGTGCTCAAACATGGAGAGGAAATATTTCATTAGTCTTTCTACCACAACCACACCCAGAGAACTGGATGTTCTAATGTTTTCAAACTATTTTCTTTCTTCCCAAATTGAGGAACATACTGTATCTTCATGCTCAACTATCTAATGATCAGTGAATGATCTAACTCTATCTCCCAGGATTTGGGATATAGACTTAGGGCTCAAATTGAGAGATATAATGATTGTTGCCCTTAGCCAAGTGACCTGTATGACTTTTAACTGGAGGAAACAGCTAGCCTGTCCAATATAAAACCAAACATGCCTACTAGCGTACCTTAAGCTCATTTGTCTGATGTCATTAAAGGTCCCATAATATGGTTTTTTTTATTCATGTCATTCAACTGCCAGATGTCCAACTACACTGTATTTGAAACGTCTTGGTCCAAAGAGATCCGTGGTCCTCAATATCTTTGATTCAATATTGATAAATTTTCTTCCGCTCTCAAAAGCTGTTTTAATGGGGCGTAGCTCTCAGCTCCCTATATCCACCCCTCCCCCCTTTGAGCCTTGTCTATCTCCACCCCCATCCCCCCTCTGAGCTGCCCCGATCAACACTGCCCTCCCCCGCGTGTTCACGTGCGTTTGTTTACCTGCACCACTCGAATGCCCCTACATTACAGATCGATCGGCATGGTCTGGAACTTTTTTAACTTTCAGTAACTTCACTGCTACGTATTTTGCTCTAATTCTTCTCGTGTTTTCCACTCTTATTTTTCATAATATAACAGTTGATTTTTTGGCGCGAAGCGTGGACCTGCTTCCTCACGTTCCCCAGTCTTTGCTGAACGAAGACTCGTGTCTCATTGTGTGAACATGATCAGACCAGCCGGTGAGATAATTAAAGCTGTTTTTTCCAAAAATCATCATGGACAACGAGAGCTCGTGGATAACACGGGAGCTAAGCTAACGCAAACTGATGAAACATGGGATTTTACCGGTAAGACCAAGTTTTTCTCTTGTGTGTGTGTGTGTGTGTGTGTGTGTGTGTGTGTGTGTGTGTGTGTGTGTGTGTGTGTGTGTGTGTGTGTGTGTGTGTGTGTGTGTGTAAACACACAGCTCTCCGATCACTTAGAAGAGCTAAAGCTGCTTTCATTCACCAAATACAGACAATTGTTCTGAATTAGTAATTGATATGGAACTGGTTATATGTTCACTGTGATGCTGGGATAGCCTCTGGCGGACACACACATGCACATACACACCTGACTGACACAGCGCAATTTAGCCAAATTCTAGCTGATTTCAACAGCTTGTGAGGAACTTTCAGTGTGTAGCTCTGAGCCAGGTTGTTACCACATACCGCTACGTAGCCTGATCACAAACCACACACGCGTGTGTGTGCGCACGCACACACACACACAATCACACACATGACTAAAGTGGACCTAACTAAGTAGCAAAAAGTGCTAACTGAGTTCAACAATTTGTAAGTAACTTTCAGTGTGTAGCTCTGAGCTAGGACATTACCACACAATGCAACCATAGCCTGAACAAACTCCGCCTCGGGGATGGCCACGCCCTTAGGCATGTCAACCAATCAATATCATCAATCACTCTGTCCAATCACAGAGCGCCGTTTGTGACGTCAGAAAGGACAACTCTAGCAAAGTCCGATCATTTTGATTCAATCCGGGCCATGAATTCCTAAAACTCCAAATATCTATTCATGCAAGAAGTGTTTGTTTACCAGATTCTAGGAGTTGGTCGGGTTAGGGAGGACCACTATGTATATGTAGAGACCTGAAAAAGTGTGACTTTCATAATAGGACCCCTATAACCCAAACAAACATCAGTGAAGGCTTCTCTCGTGTTGATGAATTGGCCTTTATGCTAAGCAAAGTTATTTGTCATTTGTCTCATCCAACTCACAGCAAGCAAGTGAGAAATTTATTGTATTTGCTTTACATTTACATTCAAGCTTTTACATATAAATACAATAATTCTTCTAAATAACTAGAAAATATTTTGAAGTTTTGAACCCTGACAAATATGCTACGCAGTCCTGCAGGATGCACTGCTTAGTGTGTTTTAAAGCAGCTGGATGAACATTAATCAAATCAAAGTTCACAGTTTGGAAGTAACAGGCTAGCAACAGAGAGTAAAATGGAAAGATCTTCGCTCACTTTTTAAACCTGCACCATAATTCCATCTATTTTCTGTTTTTCCTCAGGATTGTATCAAACCATTATTTGGCCGTTGGTTTAAGAAAAGGAGGCACCACTGATGGGGCCCCTTTATTTCATCACATCTGAGGGTAGTCAAAGCATATGGTGCTGGGTGTGGAGCCCTACTTCTTTACTCTCCATCAAGACTGGCTCCAGCAGTGAGTCAGAGCCTTAATGAGGACCAGATTCCACACATCAGGCTGAGGTCACCCTACGGGAATCTCTGGAGGTTGGTATGTACGCATACGAACAGAGACAGCGAGGAAGGGTGTGCTCAAATGTGCTGAACTGAGACTGGGTACCGAGATTGAGGTCTGCAGTTCTGTGGTATGAACTATGTCACAGTGCAAAAAAGAAATCTCACCAGTCAACATATTCATAAAGGGGGTGGGAAAGATGGACCTGTCTACTCAATTATTCTGGCATTCTGGGAAATGAGGCATAAAACAGCAGAAATAAATCATCAGAAAATTTAGGAAAAGCTAAGAGTGACATCTAAAATTAAAATCTGCGTATTTATCCAACCCAAAAAAACTGTGGAATTCTTGGGCTAGTATGAACCTAAGTCAGAGGAAGTTTCCAATGTGGGCCTCTGTCTTGGTGCTGGGATATATTGAATGACATACTCGAGGTGAACACGGCAGGCCCAGTGAACTCACGTTCTCCCTCTCTGGGAAATACCCTGTGGTCATTTGTGGGATCTGATCCTTCCCTTCTCGAAGACTCGACATAAGCCAAGCAAGTAGAATGCATTACATGGAGGATTATCTTCAGGAAAGCTTTATGTTTACACAGATGTTAATCACATTTGATAAATTCACTGGATGTTGCAGTGACCTGCAAAGAAGAGTGTTTTCTCAGTATTTTATTTAAATCCAACTTCTTCTAGATCTTTTCAGGATCTGTCTGGATTATTGTGAGAATTCACGGGCTTCAAAGCAGTATAAATTACTTCTACATCTAACCACCATGAAATATAATATTTAAGATTTTGAGATAAAACATTGTTTGCTATCCTGCCCAGAGTTAGATGTGATTAAAGGCTGTACCTTCCATGTTCAGATAAACATAATGCGTAGAAAACACCTACTAAAGCTTTCTCCAAAGACACTTAAGCTATTTCAGCACACACACACACCCCCCACTAAAAACAACAAGATGATGTTTTTACCTATTTATTTCTTTGTATTTCTTACCATTGGTTTCCTGTAGGTTCATTTTCAAACAGTGCCCTTCTCATCTAACCCTTCACTAGGAAGTGAAAATGGCTGTTTGTCTAAATGTTGAACTATTCCTTTAAATTTATTAATGACGCCAACCCTTCAACACACATGAAGCAGTTCCTGTTCTTTCTGTTCATTTCAGCCTTACTGTTGTCATTGCAACATACATGTAATATAGTTGTCATTGTGGAGTTCATTTGTGCTGACTCACTTCTTTGCTACTATATTTTCTGCCAGACTGGTCACCTGAAAGTTAGCTGCCCCGCTGGTGCTTCATTAGCTAATCCACACATCCGCATCTTTTCATAAGTATGACATATTTATCATCACACCCCAGTTCCTGCTATGGTGATGATGATACTTTCCTTTTCAGAATCTGAAAGCCAAATGCTTAAGATATTTAAAATATATGTAATAACCTGTTAGTTATATGGCTGACTCCAAATTCTGGCAATCACTAAATAATCATAAAGAAAACTGACCTCAGAAGCATTTGCACTTTACCCAATTGAAAGCCAAAGAGATTATTTTAATAACTGCTGTCAATTCCTTCTAAAGACATTGTGGCTGTGCACTTATCATCAGAAATACTGTGTAAACTCACCTGGCTCTTTGGCAGTGACATCTTCCATTACAGTTTTAGCCAATGCAGACAGCTGTCCTTGGAAATGTCGTATGGAATTCTGCATCTTGATGATGTCTGCATTGTGATTTTCACCTGTGGCATTCATTTTGTGCACACTGTCCCACAGACCACCAACATGGCTCTGCATATCACCCTGCAGGTTTTTAATACCAGCAGAAATTCCATCCAATAATTCGCACATCTTTTCAAGTCTGGTCACTCGTCCCTCCACTGCAGAAATGCCATCAGAGACACCTTGTATTTTCTGTTTATGTTGACTCAAATTAGATAACACTTGCTTACTTAGCGTTTCAAGATGGTTTTTGAGGTCCTCTACCTGACGTCTAATGTCATCTGCTTGACCACTGGGTACCACAATGGCTGATGCCCAGTCGCCCGATTTTGTACTCTCAGTGCCACTCTGTCCTGCACAACAGCAGGTTGAATTTATTAATTGCATATCCTGATAGTATTTGCTTAAGGAGTCACTTAACCCACTAACAGCACCATCAAGGCCAAGGACATTATCTTGGAGATTAATCAATCCCTCTCGGAAGTCAGCCATTGTCTCAGCATGTATCTCGTTTGCAGCTGACTGTCTTTCAACAATGTCTTGCAGTTTCCCAATCTTGACTGTGTTGGCATTGACATCTGTGTGAAGAACATCCAAGTCATTCCGATAACGACTCAGGTCTTTTGAAATTTTTTCTAGACCTATTGGTGTGGGTAATGAATTTACTGAATCTACGGTAAGTCCTGAGCTTGAACATCCAACGGAGCACAACTCTCCAATAGCATTGACCTTATCATCCAAACCCTGGAGGAGGAACTTATTGTTGTTCACTTCAACCTGGATGGCATCCACAGAATCACCAAACATCCCAGGGAAAGAGCTGTTGCTCATTTCTAAAAGCATGTTCGTAAACTGGTCCTCCATATTGTCCAGGCGTTCATCCAGACGCTGCCTCAGCGCTGCCACTTCATCAGCAATCGTGCGGGTCAACTTCTGTTCAATATAGAAACAGTGAGTCTCTGCATTTTGCTCGGTGCTATTAATGCGTGCCTCCAGCTCTTCAACCTGCAAGCTGAAATGATTATCTTGCTGTGGTGCAGAAAGGTGTGCTAGGTCATTGTCAATACGGACATTTAGGATGCGATAAGCCTCTGCAACACGGTCAATCTCACGCCACAAATCTTTGTGGTCGCCATGGTCCTCCTCTGCCTGTGATGGGTCTATCTGCCTTTGAGTTCTTATAGGTCCATCTGTGGCAGTCATGTCCAGATGTAGTGACCGCATTTCTTTTCTCAGATCTGCCTCCCTGGAGTCTACCAGCTTGGTCAGGCTGACTTCACAGCTCTTCTGCAAGGTATCAATCTTGTCATTACATGAGACCTGCAGCTTCGCCACTCGATCCTCCAGATTTTGGTCAAGCTCTTTTTTCAGCTTCTCAAAGTTTCCATTAATGTAAGACTGAATAACATCAAACTCAGTTAGGGCTGGGGTCTGAGCTTGAGAGGCATCCATTAGAACACGGATCTGCCCCTCATGACTTGTCATTGTTCCTTGTATGTCTTCCAAAACTTCATCTTTGCTCTTCAGTGCAATGTTGATATCATCCAACTGGGTCATAATTTTTTCGATAGTCTTGTCTCCAGGAATACCACTTGTAGTGGCCTGATGACCATCCAGTACTGCTGGTCTGTCTTCTGCACCTGCAGGTCTGACACTATCTGGTGGGCGCATGTTATTGAGAAGTGTGACAAGCGTCTTTTTATTGTCCTCCAACAGGTCTGTGCGTAGATTGTCTGTTAAATCTTTCAAAGCTGATTGGAGATCCAGTACAGTCTGAGACAGTCGCTGAACTTCACCTTCCAGAAGATGAATCTTATCTGTTTCACCATGTCTCATCTCATGGTGGCCCGTCTCCCTTCGCTCTGGCCCTGTGATCACAGAATATTTTTTAATATTCTTAATAAGGAATGGTAATACTCAAGGTAACTTAACTTAATTCATTGGTTCAGTGGTATTTTGTAATACACAAATGTTTAACATGGAATAACAGCAGTATCAAAGGTAGAATAGAAACAGTGTCTTACTCTGGGTGTGTCTGGTCATATATCCAGGATTCGATGGAAGATAAGGCTGTATTCCTATAACTGTTCGCTGATCTGGGGCTGGTCTTAAATGTTTACAGTCTGGACCTTGGTAACCAGGACAGCATCTCCATTCTAACTCCGTGACTGTCTTGAAAGCAATTTTGTATGTGGGTCGAAATCGATTTTGGTATCTGTAAAAAGGCAAAAACAATTCATTCATTAATTCAGTAATTTCAAGCCATGTTAAATAAGATTGACAACACAGAGCTTTTTCAGTCAAGATGTATTCCTGCCTTTTAGTGAAAAAAAAATTATTTATGAACATAGCTTATCTATAATTTGAAGATTAAACAATCCATCTTGTTATTATTGGAAGCTGGTGACTCATGCAAATCATCAAAATATCTGTTTTCTTTGATGTGGACACTATTAAACGGGCCTATTTTTCTCCATGCTTGAAAATGTCAAATTTCTGGCCAAGGCAACCAGTTCTTGAAGAAACAATAAGTGACATCATTTCCCTGAAGGCCAGGGTCATGACATGCTGAACATCTGGAATGTTGATGACTAAACCAATCATTTTCTCAGATATCTTAACTGTCACCTCCACTGTTTAGGGCAGACAAAACTAATCTGGAAAAATCGTAACATTCTGGACTTCGGTAAAAATATATGCTTAACTCTTATCCTAACATAAGATAAGGTGAAGCCAGTGCTGTATGCCATTACTTGGTAATGGAAAATCCAAGGTATCTTATTCTCTTTGCCAGTTCTTTTTCCTTTGTACAAAAACTTTGAATTGCAGTCCAATGACATAATAATGATCTGTTTCCAGGGACTTTTTCCACAATACAGTAACGCTTGTGCAAGTGACTGTGTAAGTATATCACAAAGCAAAGCCACAGGTAACGTGTCGCGTCACAACAAATTACAACTAACAGAGTAAAATGTATCAATTTCCAATGTGTCTTCCAGAACAAAATTAATCACAAGATAAGTGGCAGCTGATCAATCACAGCTGTAGATACTCTCATTTACCACAATCAATCACTCCTTAGGAAGAATAGATTTTTAAATTCATGAGACAGAAATTTCAAATTGTGACTTATAGTGTTTGTTATCAGATCAAAGTTGAAGGATTTAGCTTACTGTACAATATCATCACCTTTCTTCGCCATATTTCTAAACATTTGGATATGTATTTTAGATGCATTTTTGTTTCAAATGCTTTATGCATTCCTCGCAGCTATTGGAGTGTGAAAATAAAAAAAAAGATTACATTGTACAGGTATGTGCATTGGACATGTACAGTATATTCAAACAGCACACACACTATTTTTAGTTCCTTTCATGTTTCATGACTTATTTTGAGGAGTTTTCTAACAAAAAGTTGATTTTTAAATGTTTAAAGTAGTTTTGGTATTTTCCTCATTTACACAATTATGTTTTAGCAATTCAATTCTAACTGACACAGAGCTGAACAAATATGAAGATATTTTGTTGAATCTACAGTATGTCAGTAAAAATGTCCAGTAATGTCAGTCCTTTTCATTGTTTTCCACTTTGATTTTACTTCACATAAAAAGAGTAAAACAAAGTGGCCTCACATAAACTATTCAGCTTTTTCAGGAGTTGGAGCAATTGTGAAAATTAGAAAGACAGAAGAAAGAACCTAATGAAATATACTTCATTAATCCCTCAGACTCATACAGGCTGGAGTGTACACACATCTACACCTGACCACTGAGTGACGAGCATTGAGCACCTTAACGCTGCATTGTCATATGCACATTGCAATTGATTATGTTTATGTACCTACTATATATGGATTGTAAATTGCTATCAGATGGTAATTTAGAGTATACTTAGACACGATGCTCAGGCTTCACTTTCATCTGTCATCTTATATCGTAGAACTTATTGCAAGATTCATTCGCTGTTTACCCATAGGTATTTTTAAATAATCCCAACGGAAAGTGTGAACTGTAGCGACCACTGATGACTAGTGGAAAAAAACTTTCACATGAGTAACCGTCTTCCTTTGGTTAAATTACATTCCTCACTCCCTCAGGCTGCATATCTTATCAAACCTCTCTATTTCTGTGGGGTGTTTTTTTTATTTTATTTTTATTTTTTAACTTGCTAAATGCAAGTGGGACTTAGTCAGACAACGTGCCCTGCAGCTCTCAGAGAATAATGTTGAATCAGATTGTCTCATACATATTAACATGACCCCCACCCCACCCCTCGTTCCTTCTCCAGATGCTCACGTCACTTGTTGCTGGCAGCCGGGCTGGTAAAGTGGGCAGGGGGCTACCACGGGCTCCTGGAAGCTCTCCACGCTGCCCTGCACCGCGCAGCTCACGTTCCTCCTCACCACATAGGCGCACCAGTTCCTGAGGAGAGACGATAAACACCAGCTTCAAGAAAAAAACATCTGAAAAAAAAAACAAAAAAAAAACCCGCAAGAAGTACTTCGAGGAAACGGCGCAATTTGGATAGAGAGAATAACAACCATGTCTATGTTTAACAAAATATTCTCAGTTAAAGTTTTCTTCAACTTTTTTGTTGTTGTTGTTGTTGTTATGTTTGGATGTCCGCATTTTGACGGGGGGAAAAAAAAAAAAAAAAGTTGTATATGTACTATAACGGTCTCTCTGACAGATCTGAGTAATCGCAGACATTCCAGCGTTTATCTCGGATCTTATCACGTTTTAGTAACAAATGGCAAACTCAAAAACCAAATATAGACAGCCTGATTTAAAACAAAAACAACAACTTTTGAGGATCAATTAGAAATTCGGGCGTCAACGCGGTTTTTCATCCACGAAATGTGACGTTTTTTTAAGGGACGCCGGGGTTGTACCTGTATTTTAGACAATCACACGACTATGAACCTGTCACTGACCTGTTTCTGTGTCTGGGCGCCACTCCAGTGTTGGCAGAGCCCTGGAACAAGTCATAGGACGAAGGAGACCCGAACGTCAGCTGAACGTTCAGAAACACAGTGAAAACTGTCCACCGCCAGTCCATGTCACCATTCCTGTACGACATACTTGACAAAACGTCTCACAATAAATATTAACAGAGAAAAAAAAAAAAAAAAAAAAGGATTACTCAGTTACTGTCAGGCTCTGTGGTTCCAAACACCAACGTTACATCGACCCTGGAACAGATGCAGCTCCAACAACTCAAGTTTAGGGAAGTTGAGATTCACTGCAACTCCCTAAGAATGACGTTCAGAGGGCCCACACCCTCCCCCAGAAGTTCAGATGAGGGAAAAAAAAAAAACAACCAAAAAAAAAAAAAAAACCATCCACGAGTTTTCAGGAACGATTTAAAGCCTAAATGTGTTTTGTTTCACGGTATAGTTAAGATTTTCTAAGTCTTAGAACACATGGGATAATTAATTAATGGAAGAGAGTCCCAAAAGCCTTTGGGGTACGGCTTGATTACTTCTTTGTCTGCCAGTAAGTCACACTTCACTGATGAACATGACAAGATAATGTCTTTTGAGTGCAACCACCTGTTTCGAAAGTGTGGTAGCTTTGATTATATTCATGGGCAGGGATTGCTTTATTTTACATTCTGTCTGCCCTGCTGGTGAATGGGGTAAATGGGGATACACTGTGTGCAGCCTGTTCCTTTGTGCTGCAATGCATTATGCAAGTTCTGTTGTTTCAAGCCAAACTAAGCAGTGCCTTAATACAGAGAGAAACAAAAAGGAACACACTTGGTTACACAGTTGCAGCTCAGGCAAGAAATTCATTGCCAATGTCACTGAGTGAGTGTGTGAGTTATCATGTGCACAGTGGAGCTGTGCAAATTATTCATATGCAATGACCTCAAGCAATTGCCCCAAGTTTTCCAGAGTGCTGTCAAGGGCCATGATGTATGCCATGCTGCCGATCAGACAGGTGTTGTCAGTTTACACAAAAATAATTATAGAGGGCAAGATAGAGAGCAGGTGACAAAGGGAGTGATGTAACCGAAAGGGACGGGAGTGAAATATAAAGACAAATATGAAAATTATATTACTGATGCGGTATGATTATTCAGAAAGATGCTGTAGAGCATTACGGGAAGAGATTTATAATCGTATATCATGCTTTCATTTCCACAGGTATTGCTCACCCCAACCCCCCCATCAAAAAAAAAAAAAAGCTTTACAATTAAACAAGCTCTCTTTCCAGACTACTGTCAGACTATAGTTAGCCCTTCCTGAAATAAGACTGTATCATCAGGCACTCTCCATCAGCGCTGCCAAGTGAGAAATGCTGGAATGGCTGATGTAAGCGATGGTGTCTGAAGGGATTTGATTTTATCATCAGGTAAATTTTACATGTCATGAAGACCCTCAATGTCTGCATTAAATGACATGAGTGACAGTTTATCTGATTTTCCTTTACCTTTTCTAACCGTGCAAAATTAGTGATCTTTATTCAATCAGTATATTCATTCAACCAATTTTAAAATCTTCCTAAGGCATTTCAGAGGGAGGCTGTCAATTTTTTTTTGTCTATTGACCAGCAGAGGGCAGCACAACAACAGTAGATGAAGTATTCCCCTTCTGTAGTCATGGCAATTCCTTTTGCATTGTGAATCCATCATCCCTTCTGTATTCTGTATGTGCATTTGACTGGAAGACCAAGTCATTGTCGATCACACTCTATGGTTTTACTGTGTTGATTGCGGTGGATTAAACCATTTCCCTTCTACTTATTAGGATAAAATCATGAGCCATCCTCACTCACACATCCGTTCTTCACAAGGTGCAAATATTCATTAATAAGCACTGACATCCATGAGAAATGAGAAGTTTAGTCATGACCGAAGGAAAATTATTTCCATGATCTTTCACTTAAAAACAAACAGTTGCTCACAGATACACAGGCATTTATTTTAACCATCAATCCTGGGAACATTTCCTCATTACAACACTCTCTGATCAATTTCTTATTTTTTGACTTTGCAGAAGTTGGAGGTGAAATTGAAATTGGAAAAGCCCGCACTGAACCAAGTTGGATCCTTTTGGATGTGCTATGTATTTTTCCCTGAGACATACATTTTGCAAGGCTCCCTCAAAGGCTGCTTTTGAATTCGTGAAATTGTTGTGCGAATGAAGCAGTATCTCTGATCTTCATATCAACTTCCAATAAAACCTGTTACAATCAAAGGCCAATTTGTGAGGTGCAGTGAATGATGTTCTTAAAAATTACTTTTTTTTTTTTTTTTTTGCTTTATTGCAGATTCATTACACCACTATAATACAGTACTTCATATCAGTTGAAACATTTTAAATCCACTCAGGAGCACTGTGAATTTTGTGGGTATGGTGCCGTTTAACAGGTTCTTGTAGAAAATAGAACAAAACAGTGTTTTTGTGTCACTTGGGGGAAAGTGAGCAGTGTTGGAGATATTACTTTCATTCAGCAAGCACAAGGTAAGCTCCATGCACATTGCACCCTAATAGTGGAGTTCACTGGTGGATCGGTGGGAAAACCAAAGCATGTGCATACAGCCTTAAGAATGGTGCAGTGACATTGTTACCTCAATTTGTATTTCCCTTTGCACAGAGTGACAACAATGGTGTTTTGATGACATATTCATTAATTTTATTCAATGAATTCAGGACATTTTTTAAACTGATTTGGAATACAGTGCGCCCTCGTTCTTTGCGGTTAATGCGTTCCAGGAACCACACACGATTAACGATTTCCGCGAGAGTGATGAACTATTTATCTTATTATTTACGGTAATTTAAACGTTTATGACCCTGCCCGTACTGATATTAAACCACCTTCTATCTGTATTTTCCCACCTTTATCGACAGTTTAAAGCATTTTTGTGTCTCATGTAAGTCCGAGACTCACAAAATCAAGCGCACTTCTGGATGCTCTCAGCCAATAGAATGCGCAAAGGGTATCACGTGACTGCCTACCAAAACTCCGCGATGAGGTGAAGTCGCGAGCGTTGATACATGAATGCCCGCGGGCGCACTGTATATCATACAAATATGCATATTTGTCCCTTTTTGATGGTCTGCGGATTAAAGATATTCCTTCATTAGTCACCATCTCCGCTACAGAGGGCAGTAACCTTCATGAGCAGTCTCAAGTATCGTTTTAACTTGTTAATTGGCATAGCTCTGTGAATGACTTCTCTATTGGGTTGCAGGTTGGATTTTTCCTCTTTTGCTTGGAAGAAAACATAATGGATAGGATTTACTGTGGTATCAAATCAGAACATAAGTGAGAAAGTTCAAACAAATGTCATGGTCAGAGACAGAAGTGAAGACAGACTTGGAGACAAAGGGAGAGATATAGTTGCCTGTTGTGGATATACACAAATAACACAACCACACACCCACACA
Organism: Antennarius striatus; assembly: GCF_040054535.1. Taxonomy (NCBI): domain Eukaryota; kingdom Metazoa; phylum Chordata; class Actinopteri; order Lophiiformes; family Antennariidae; genus Antennarius; species Antennarius striatus. The sequence goes on from NC_090793.1 coordinate 10,433,985, forward strand.
CTCAGTCTCCACCCTGAATCTCTCACACATGCACACATGTGTGAAGACACACACAGCAGATTATGGAAGCTGATTTATTGGTTGTAAAATGTTAATATAGCTATAAGCCATGCTCATGAAATGTTAATTAAGGCTGTGACAAACTCGTCACCTAAAATGTTAATGAGGTGAGATTGCATCGGGGCCGAGAGGTCTCTGTGAGCTCCTGAACAAATACAACAGATGAACTGAATCCATAAGACCTCCCACCTACTATAATAAGACATGGAGAGAGAGAGAGCACCTGAGATGGGTCATGCCCATTTGGCCACAGAAAAATTAAATTAATGAGCGGCATTGTGTGAATTAATCATTGCAATAGAAAAAGGGGATGATGGCTATGATTCATTCTTACCCATATCCAGCCTATATCTCTACTATCTGGTTCAATGTAACTCATTGGTCGTGGTCCAGATCTTCTGCTGTTCTAGTTCTTCTTCTTTTCAGTTAAGACATAATTTTGAAGGTCTTACAAAATAGCAAGGATATGCCGGGTAAATAAAAAAAATAAAAATAAAATATATATATATATATGTACACACAGTATATATATGTATGGACAGTATATATATGTACGCACAGTATATATATATATATATATATATATATATATATATATATATACTGTGTGTGTATATATTTATACACAGTATATATATTTACTCGGCATATCCTTTCTATTTTGTAAGACCTTCAAAATTATGTCTTAACTGAAAAGAAGAAGAACTAGAACAGCAGAAGATCTGGACCACGACCAATGAGTTACATTGAACCAGATATATATATATATATATATATATATATATATATATATATATATATATATATATATATATATATATATATATATATATATACATATACATATATATATATATATATATATATATATACATATACATATATATATATATACATATATATGTGTGTGTGTGTGTGTGTGTGTGTGTGTGTGTGTGTGTGTGTGTCTATTTGTTCCAAATTTATAACACTCAAAGTGCTCACAATGGTTCCATTATTCATTCACTCCTCATTCATATTTGGTGATGGTAATCTACATATGTAGCCACAGCTGCCTTGGAGGGGCAGACTAACGGAAACACGGCAATCAATCTATGCCCACGACTTCTCTCCAACCACCACCGATCATTCATACACAATTTCTCTACCGACTGAGTCACTGCTCAATTGGGTTAACATGCTAGCAGGAGTATGTCCATCCATCCATGCATCCATCCATCCATCCATCCATCTTCCTAACTGCTTCATCCGCTGTGGAGGGTCACGGGGAGCTGGAGCCTATCCCACCTGACTTAGGGTGTGAGGCGGGGAAAACTCCGGGCGTGACCCCAGTGTACCGCAGAGCCACACAGAGAAAAACACGCAAACACACACTTACACCTACGGGAAATTTGGGAATGGCCAATTAACCTGAAGCACATGTTTTTGGAGGTGGGAGGAAGCCGAAGAACCAGGAGAGAGACACGGGGAGAACCTACAAACTCCGCACAGAGTAGGATGAGAACCCGGAACCGCTTCGGCAATGGCGCTACCCACTGCGCCGCCTGCAGGAGTACATAAAATAAGTAATATCCTGCATTCACTAGGTGACACTGTGATTAGCCCAATGTTGTTATTTACATGCAACAGGCTAGGACTCTTCCAACATGTGATGCTTGGGGATTACAGGACCATGGATCATGGAGTTAAAATAACTTCCACTAACAATTTACTGCAAGAGGAAAACACTTAAATTTGTGACACTTAACCAGGGGAATTTTAAAATCTTATTAAATGTTCCATCCCCAGGCTTAACTTTCAGCACAACTTTATGAAATCAATTGAAAACCTTTCAATTCTCCAGCTTTCACACACACACACACGCACACACGCACACACGCACACACGCACACACACACACACACACACACACACACACACACACACACACACACACACACACACACACACACACACACGCGCACACACACACACACACACACACACACACACACAGAGAGACAGAGCTAGTTGTAGCAGAGAGGAAGATGCTGAGGTTCTCTTTGGGAGTGACCAGGATGGATAGGATCAGGAATGAGTACATCAGAGGGACAGCACATGTTAGAGGTTTTGGAGATAAAGTCAGAGAGGTCAGACTGAGATGGTTTTGGACATGTCCAGAGGAGAGATAGTGAATATATTGGTAGAAGGTTATGAGTTTTGAACTGCCAGGCAGGAGGCCTAGAGGAAGACCAAAGAGGAGGTTTATGGATGTAGTGAAAGAGGACATGAAGGTAGTTGGTGTGAGAGAAGAGGATTCAAAGGACAGGGCTAGATGGAGGAAATTGATTCGCTGTGGCGACCCCTGAAGGGAAAAGCCGAAAGGAAAAGAAGAAGAAGAATATTGAAAATGCATTCATAAAAAATACAGGTATACCGTGCCTTATGTTGCTTTGAGTTACATTGCTATATCACAGAATTTGTTAGTCGCGTGTGGTTCCTGGAACGCATTAACCACAAGTCATTGTATGTTTTTATTCTGATTTATTGTACATTCATTTTTTCATTTTACAATTCGTATTTAAAGTATAATACAGTGCGCCCTCGTTCTTTACGGTTAATGCGTTCCAGGAACCACAGGAGACTGAGGAATCTGCGATCGAGATCGCAATCTATTTATCTTATTTTTTACGGTAATTTAAACATTTATGAACCCTCCCCATACTGATATTAAACCACCTCCTACCTGTTTTACCTTTTCCCATACTCTTATCGACTATTTGAAGCAGTTTTGTGTTTCACGATTGTTCGAGAATGACGGAACATGGCGCACTTCCGGATGGCGTCAGCCAATAGAAGGCTTGTATGGTATCACATGACTGTCAACCAAAAATCTGTGATGAGGTGGATTTGCAAGTATTGATGTGCAAATGTGCCGGGGTGCACTATATTACCATGTAATATTGAAAATGGATTCATAAAAAAATACAGGTATACCTTGGCATATGTTGTTTTGAGCTATGATATTCTTGATTATACGTCAGTTTTCAAAAAAAAAATACACAAAATAATAAAAATCAAGTTTATGTTGTTTTACTCAAAATTATGACTGTCTGCCTCAATTATTGGAATCAAAAATCACTAGTGAACCAGTAAAAGCACATAATGTCATGTTACATTACAATAAATAAGAATAAAAACACATGCATAGTATCATATGATTAGCCCATAGCAACCCCTGCACCGCGGGAGAAATGGCTGGAGACGAGACAGCAACCTTTTTTCTGTACTATACTAAAAAATAAAATTTAATTGTTTGTAAGCTTAAGATTGATTGACATTAATCATAAATTATTGAAAATGCATTCATAAATAAAGAACTGGCAGTGGATGGTTTCGGTTTAACCTGGAGACAGATAATTCAACTTACCTTGTGTCTCCTGAAATCAACTATTGATGTAAGCTGAGGTATACCTGTATCCATGTGAAATTGATGATGAAATAAATGAATTCATTCATCTTCTAGAAGATGAGACAATCACATCATCACCTCTTTGGCCACTAATTCGTGGTGCTGGATCCTATCTCAGCTAGCTACAGGAGAGAAGTGTGGGGCACACCCTTGATGCATTACCATTGGAGGTCCACAAATAAACAGACAACCACTCACACACTCTCACATCTGCGGACACATAAGTCGCAGGTTTGAGAAATCCGGAGCAAACACGCAGACAGCACAAAAACTACACAGAAAGGAATACAACCAGAACCCTGTTGCTGTGAACGAGATCAGTGAACGACACCATACTTATTTCTGTTGTACAAATAAAAAACCGGTTGTCATTCAGTATCACAGTTATTAAAAAGACTTTCCTGCAGATTGGTAATGGACATGAAACAAGTTATACCAATATAAGTCATAAAGTGTTTTGAGTGTTTGGTTTTTCACACCTCTTCTATCTTTGAGACCGTTCTTCAACTTCTCTATGAGTTTTAGTCAACAAAAGAAGGACTTTATTTGTTAGCCTCCACCTTCCATGTTTGATCCCTTACTGTGCCTCCTTTCATTCCATTTCTACTTATTTTAGAATCTCATTTGTCAGTCAATGTCAGACCTCTGTTGTACACATAATTTTGTCAAGGACGGCACAGAATCAGATGTAAGTGATGTAACACTCAGATTTTGTTCTTGTCTTGTTAGAGAAAAAAGTACTCCTTTGTCACGTCTGCTTTTTGTGAAATTGTGAAGAAAGAAGTAACCCTGAGCTACGGTTGAATGCCTCAGCATTTGTTGTAAAAAAAATGTTTTTAAAATTCTGACGCATTTTCTCAAGTTTCCTTTCTCCTCAAAGCTAAGTGTGACTTTTTCCAGTGCCCACGTTGTTGTGACACAAAGCTTTCATTTGAAAGGTGGAAAATTTATGATAGGTGAAAAATGATTTACTGATACAACTCTCCAGTCATTCCAGTAAGTAGTATATTGATTGAAAGCTTAATGCTGTGGTATGAGTCACAAAGATGTAAATGTTAAACGTGTTAAACATTTGGCGGGTGGAGCTGGTCGTGATGAGGTCACCATGACATCATAGGGGTCCTGTAATGCTATGAATTAATTGATCCACTTTAAAAGCAACCATTCCTTTTACTGTACATAATCCCTTGGTGTCCCAACTCTTCCTCCCACATGCTGTACTCCCCCATAGTGTACAGCTTTTGCTGTGAGCCAAACCACGCAGTAGGGATTCACATAGAAGTCATCTCTTTCAAACAAAAACTGAGATTCCTTTGTTCTTAAGCAGGAAACAAAGTGAAAAGAGAGGAAAATGTAAATCAGACCAGTGGTCCCCAATTCTTATTGTGTCAATGTAATTTTCTACTGTGTGGAATCTGTCTCTCAGGGTTACAAATCAAACACTGACTGAAAAGTTGGGAAAACAGAATGAAATATGAGCCTGTAAATTCACTTCCTATATTTGTCAAAGGCACTGATAGAGTTAACATATGACTACCACAGCTTCATTAGTTAATTGTGTCAGTTTAGAAACAAATGTGTGTCTGTCAGCACTATTTCCCAAGCCCCCACCCCATTTCTGTAATGTGGTCTATTATCTAAATGTCTGTAAATAAATATTTGTATTTTGAGACAAATGTAGGACCATGACTTAAAATGTTCATCCCTATTAGTCATTCCTGTAGATTTTGACATTTCAAATTTGTGCAGATCATAGTTCCTATGGCTTCAACAGAAAGATAAAATAAAGGGTGATCTGGAACATGAGTAGTACACTTTATATTGCATCTTCACTAACCTTTATGCATAACTGAAACATAAAATGCAATAATTTGTGCCTTTTGCTTTTAGGGTTTTTGGCAAATTTTTATTTTTTGTAGAAATATTATTTTATGGTGACTCTGATGGCTAACATTCAACAATATACATACATGACTCTCGATTCACCAAAGGAATGAAGGATATATAATACAGAGTCCTGCAGACACCTGCTGACTCATGAAGGAATTTCCCTGATGATGTTAAGTTAGATATTAGTTAAGGAAACCTCACTTGTTTTTAATATTGCTATTTGAGAATTGTTTCTCAGCACAGATTTGCGTTGCCAGAAACTGCTCGGAGTGTAAGCGCTGCTGGTAGTAAAGGCTCATCTGTAACACCGGAGACAGTGATTAGAGAGAGAGAGAATCAATAATACATGGTATGGGAAGGCTAATGTACCACTGGGACTGTCAGACAGACAGCAATGTCTCCAATGCCCAGCCCGCCATCTCATATCCGCTGGTTTCGACACAAATCCACACAACAAGCACACAAGGTACGAAAACCAGCAGGGGAAATAAAAGCATGGGCAGAGAAAGGTTAGACAAATAAAAGGAGTTAGAAAGCACGGACAAAGATCATAGGAGTAAAGCAGAAGAAAAAAGACACTGGAAAAACTAGGTGTCCAATGTAAGTTATGATTTCTTTAAATCACGTGAATCCATGTGAAACATCTTCAGCAACAAAGAAAGAATAACAGGGGCAAACCGACACAACTAGCTTACTACAGAACTGCTTCAAAAGAGGGCCCTTCATCCTTGCAATGACATGATACTTCAAAAATCAATATGGGACTGTGAAAGAGGCCAAAATGAAATAAGTGTGCAAGCTATCTGGGAAATAAGATTGGCAGGCAGACAGAAGCATGCCACTCGTCCCTGGGGACGGATGCTTGCCAAGCGGTCTTTCAACCAGAGAGATAGGGGTTAATGCCTCCTCCACATTAGCACACAAGCACCACACCAGCCCGCTGACCTCATATGGAGAAATACTAGATGAATCTGCACGTACACGCACAAGAAGATGAGAAGCATGAGAGAATGATGATCTAATTAATCTGTCATTGGAACAACTGCATGCTCATCCTTTTGAAATGCCACCCTCTCCCACTGAGACAACTCACACTCCTGCCCCCACCTTAATCCCTCTTCATAATATCCCAAACTCTGCATCTCATTTCCAGGATCCTCATCATTAGACCACATAAACAAATACACAAACATAGGTGACAGAATCAAACAGAGAGATGTTTGTTGGCACAAAAGAGCTGATGACTTGACACAGCTTCTGTCTAGATAAAATCTCATTACAGAATGGATTCCAGAAGGAGACTCACACACAGCAATGCTTCAGGTTGCTTGTTACCGCTTGACCTTCTCTTTGCACCTCTTTGCACCAGCTGTCGATCAGGCTGTATTATCACCATTCAACAATGATTGCTTGTTCACTGTGACAGCAAGAAGTCATCAAGCAAATAAAAAAAATTAGTATTTTTTGTCTTACACGCGCCTGAATGTTGCCTGTGGTTATGGAATGTCTCATAGAGGACACGAGACAGCACTGATATAGGTGGGAGTTGGAGGCTATATTGAAGCTGTAGCCAAAATGTTACCACAGAAACAGAGGCAATTACTGAAATTTTCTTTAAATGCTTTTAACCTTTACTTAGATGCCACTCATTTGAAGTCAAAGAGATATTAAAATTTGTTTTTGTGTTCATGGGTTTCCTTGACAAAGTGAGTGCTCCTCGGGACAAATTGTGTCCTTATGCAATGAACTGAACACACTGACAATTCTCAGTGCCTCCAGGTGTGAGAGGAGTTTATAAAGGCAACGGTTCAGAGGGCAAACACAAACACACACACGCACGCACGCACGCACGCACACACGCACACACACACACACACACACACACACACACACACACAAAGCCTGGATATGAATTAACATGAGTTCACAAAAACAAACTCTGACAGAACTGCAAAATCAAGATTGGATCTGTCTGAAAGTTGCAATTGTGAAATTTTTGAAAAAGTTGCTCATTATTGTTTTTAAGGGTCTGAGGTTTGAAGACTTGTTTAGTCTGTCCAAGTCTAAGGCCCCGTCCACACGATGACGGATTTTTTTAAATCGCAACTTTTTTGTTGCGTTTACGCCTTCCGTCCACACGACAACAGAGATATCCCAAACGAAAACGCAACTTTTCGAAAACGCTGGCCGAGGTGGATTTTAAAAAAAAACACTGGGTCTGCGTTGTCGTGTGGACGGTGTATCCGCAACTTTTAAAAAACTCTTGACGTCTTGCCTGCGACAAAAACCTCTGTGATGTCATATTTATGGCATTTTGTATTTTGTGACAACAAAATACGGAGGATTCCTATTGTATAAAATTTGACTCAATACTGCCACCACATGGTTTGGCATGCTTATAGCCATTTTTGAAAACGCACTGCTGCGTTTATGTGTGGACGGAGATTATTTTTAGAAACAATGTCGTGTGGACACGAATCGTTTTTGATGCATTTTTTAAAAGTTGCATTTTTAAAAAAAATCCGTCATTGTGTGGACGGGGCCTAAAACTCTGAGTACCATTACATAACAAGATATTGTGGAAGTATCTTGAATATGTTTTCATATTCAACATGCTTTTTTAAAAAAAAAAAAAATCTATTGGTCATTGTAAGCCAGATGGATTGGCCATTAAGTAAAAATGTAGCCAGTACCATCATTGACTTTGCTGCATACAAAGTTTCATTAGTTTATTTTCACAAGTCATTTTTTATCATACATGTTGAGTTGTTTCCTTTTATTATAATACATGTTTACAAAAATGCTGAAATACATGTACTAAATCTACCATGTTATTCATTATTTATTTTATTGTAGCTGCTTGTTGTTATAGCTATCAGAAGAGAGATGAGAGAGTGAGTGAGCACGGAATCATACAAACAATACAAAAGGCAATATGAGTGAAACGTTCAAACACAACCTCTGCTTAAGCCTTATCAGGAAGATTTTCATTGGCACTGATGGTTGTAAAGCTATGAACATAAACTACATGATAAAATGATAGCTCACTGTGTCATCAAACTGCATCTTTGCATGCCTGTTTTCATTGTAATGATGAAGACACACCTAACAGCAAAAAAGATATACTTTACCCTCAGAAAAATAAAAAACAAAGCAGAAAATGACGTTGGTGGGCTAAATACCAAGTTGAGTTTCTTAAACACTAAAGTATCTAACAGTGTCTGCCTCATATCCCAATGGATCAGGCAATATTCCTAATTTTCTTCCAGTGACAGTCTGGTAAGGTTAAAAATGTTTAAATTATTCAGTCTGTAAATGGTAACCATGTTTTCCATCTGTCCACAATTTGAAATTGCTAAACATATTACCATAAACATAAGACTGAATCTTAATTCCAGCAACACATGGATGGAGTTGCTATTATTGGAGTTACTTCAGTTCCTTACACCAGGGGCAACCCACACAGAAGCAAGTGTGCTGAGGATGAAAACAACTTTCTTACTTAAAGTTATTATGACTTATAAGAAACACCACAGGAAGCATGTAAGGTTGTCACACTCTGGGTGATTAGCATCTCGTCGAACACCCTTCCATCCCCATGCACCCTCTCTGCTGTGTTCTATTATTCATCATTTGCCATGCATAGGGGTTTAAACTGGAAGGAGACATTTGACCGTGTCAAAGCAGCCTCCCCTGAACAGCCTCTGCTGAGCCTGTAATGACATTTTTTTCTGACCCATAGTCAACCTCTCTGTAATGAGAAGCTATCAAAAAGCAATCTTCTAGAGATTTCAATTTGTGGATATCTTATTGATATACAAAATATGTAAAAACAAAACAAAACAACCCGTCCACCCCAAAAATATTGAGATTCTGTGAAAGTTAAGTGACGAGGGTTTGTATTGGTTTGGTCTGTTTATGCAAGAACAACTTTATAGTAAGGATTATGGATTTATAGAAACATTGTGATAAGTTGGATTCAAACTTTCTTGCAATTTGGTGCAGAAGAAACAAAAGTACAGATTCAAGTCAGTGAATCATGTTGTTACCCTCAGATGTTACTCAAAACAAGTTCTGTATCACCATTATGTTTTCAGTAAGATACGGTTTCTGAAACGGGTGTGGTTTGGACCCAGATGCAGTGCACAGGCGCACAGGAACAGTTGGTAATGACCTTTATTTTCACCAAGAAGACGAGCAGGACGCTCTGCGTTCTGGAGAGCCGGCTGCACGTGCTGTGAGGCCGACGAGGAGTGAGTTGAAGCGAGGTCGGAGACAGGCGGGGTGGTCGTAGCCAGGTGAGCAGTCAGTGAAGACAGAGGCACCTTTGGGGAGCAGGCAGGAGAGGAGACGAGGCCAGGCGGAGGAGTCAAAACCAGACGAGCAGGCAGACACCAGAGACGCTGAGGCAGAGCATGAGGTCAGGGACAGAAGGCAGTTGAGATGGCAGGTCAGGGACAGGCAGAGTCGACACCGGGAGATCAGACAGGGAATAAACGCTGGAAAGTTTCGCATGACGCTGAAGAACAATCTGGCAAGGCGTGAAGGTGCTGGAGAGACTATATGCAGGGCTGATTGCAGTGATCTGCAGCAGGTGAACAGAGTGGGCTGGTGTAGTAGGCGTGGCCGGCAGGTAGAGTGGAGCAGAGGGAGGGAGAGTGGAAAAATAATGCAGCAGTGTGACAGGAGGGGAATGAGAGGCAGGGACTGTGACAGTTTTCAGTAAAAAACAGATTTGAAAATACATTTTGTCTACTGTTTCGTCATTTTTTTCCAGTTGATTATTATCTCATTTTTGTTAGCAGTGTGATTGGCCAGTCACCCCCCCCCCCTACAGAGACAGAACTGTCGCTGTCCAACTCTCGCACACACACACCGAGATTGACTGATCTCTCTGTGCGTGGCATCACTGTAGCTCACACTCTTATAGACTTTTTAAAACAGTTTTGTATTTAGTAAAAGTGTTTCTTCAATACACGGAAGTGCACTGCATTCCACGAGTCTTGGAACACAGCGCACACACACGGATGCTATCAGCCAATAGCATGCGCGTAACGGTATCACGTGACTACTTACTAAAAATATATATATATATATATTGAAGCTGTACATCTTGAAGGGGTGAATAAATGAGGGATTACTGTATTCTTTTGTTTGTTTGAACAGCATCCAGTGGCCCTACTGTTAATTTTGTGAAACTCCCCTCTGCGTAGGGGTTTTAAATAACCCTTGGTCTATTAAATTATTTTATTTTCACACAAATCACCTGGTTTTTATGTTACAGCTTTCCTTTAACATACTGGATTGTAACACAGAGGAAAACATTTCATGCTTCCCTGTCGTCAATGGCTTTCACTTTCTCCTGGGGCTTGGATGAAATGTACCTTGCTGCTCTCTGCTCTCCCACACCTGGCATAATGAGAAAATATTTCCCCAGAGTGTGAAAGGAGACTCAAGATGTACTTTTAGAAACTTTATTAAACCAAGCAAACCAATTATTTGTGTTTGTCTTCCTTCTGAAGAGTAATGATTGATACAATGAGATTGGTCAGTGTTAATCAGAATAAGCAATGTCTCTGTGGTTCCCAGTTGTCTCTAGTTTCATGTCCTCCAGCATAGGGTGGATTGAGAGATGTGAAATGGATGTCGGTGTGACAAAGACAGCAATTGCTCTGCCTCAGATGTATTGTATTTTAATACAAAAGGCTGGTTGTACTCAACCTGGGGCAAAATTTTATTACCCAGTTAGCCTCTGATCAAACAGTTAGGTGAAAGAGTGGGTTCCTCAGCTGACATTTGTCTATTCTTCATTTAAGATGGGAAAATACAGAAAAGAAATCAGTCACACTCCAGAGATGTGTTGGCGTTTGCTGCAGGCTGATATATGCCGTATGTTAAGAAGAACTTCACATTCATGCTGAGCAGATACCCAGGATTTCAGATTTAAGTGAGCTGTTGTTAAAACAGTTGAAATGCATCACGGCAGCCTAGATGTGGTGAGAGAGAGAGAGAGAGAGAGAGAGAGAGAGAGAGAGAGAGAGAGAGAGAGAGAGAAAGGGGTGGGGGGGGTACAGAAAAACGCCCCCAGCTGGACTCAAACTGAAAATATTGGAAGTCAGCAGGCAGGATCTTAAACCCGGGTTTGACCAGTGATCTATTCTTAATATTTTTATGATTAAACCTTCAAGGAGTAGCCTGAAATGAATGAATAAGAATCTTCACAACATTTTAACCACAAACATGCCTCATTAACAAATTGGACATTGCCCATTCCTCTGTAAGAATGTGCTTGAAAAATGTAAGATTTATAAACATATCTCTTAGTTTTTGTTCCAGCAGATTACAAACTTGATGAACTGGACTGGGAATTTTTAGGAGATTTAAGTGGCCTTGGTGCTAAAAAGCACCACTGTTCACCTTTTTCATTTTTAATTTCAAGATTCATGAGAATGCTGCTCTAACCACTGAATGAGAGGAAAGAATATTTAGAGTAAATCTAATGATAAATTACAACTGGTTACACTGTATTCTATTTAACGATTTGAAAAAAATAATATAAAACAGCCATTCTGGCAATTGGATCACCTATTTACAATCTTATTTAATCTTGATTGGAACACTTAAAAATTGTATTAAAAAGAAATAACTGTCCAACTTAAGTGTTTTGATAAAAGATATGTTGTCAATAATCCAAACAAAGAAACCCACTCACCCGAGGTCTTATTTTCTAATTAAGAAACTTGCATTAGCAAACTCATTTCACACCTTCTTTTAACTCTCCAGCAATTTTGCTGTTACCAGGGTAACCATGGAAGTTGTCAGAGTGCAATGCACCATTGATGGAGTTTGAACAAAACAGTGTACAGCAAGTCCTTGAAGTAAATTACCATCTCAGAAATAATTGCTTGTAGTGAAAAACCTCTGCAAACTAAACAAAAAAACAACAACTGGAAAGTGTCACTTATCCTAAAACAGGTAAAACAGACCGACCACTGGGGACAGCTGAATAGCTGATGCAATCTTGGGAAAGAAAGGCTTGGGAAAAGCAGCAGAGACATCTTGAAAGGGGAATGAGGGATTGAAATGTATGGACATAATTATTTCCTCCTATCTTCCGGAGCTGGAGCCTATCCATGCCATTCGGCTTGGATAGGCTCCAGCTCCACAGTGGATGAAGCCAATTTAGTAGATGAATGAATGAGTGAATGATAATAATAATAATAATAATAATAATAATAATAATAATAATAATAATAATAATAATAATAATAATAATAAGTGGCTAAGCAATAGAAGATGGATGGATGGATGGATGGATGGATGGATGGATGGATGGATGGATGGATATTACAGTATGTAATAGAAAATACAGAAAAGAGCAAACATGCAAATGTTCTATGCGATGACCAGTCTAATATTGAAGACAATAATGTTAAAATAAAATGTATCTGTCATGGATATAATTATTATTTTCTATTTAAATGAGGTGCAGTAACAAATATAAAAAGATAAATGAAACATACAGTTTAATTTACTTCCACACTGGGTATGTATGTCTTAGAAGTGTATTTTGAGTTCCTGTTTACAGTTTTACATCAAGTAGTATTGCAAACTTTCTCAAAACAAAGTGTGAGTGGGAACTCTTGGCAGACACTAAAGATTTTTCACATCTTTATCATTTCTGATGTATTTGATGGTAGAACAGGAGCGTGGGGATGTTTATCTTAAATCAATGCAGGTATTCCATTATAATAAAACTATGGTAAGGATGTTGATGGTGTCAGTTTGATAGGTTCTGTTTGTTTCTTTTGATGCTAATTGAAAACGTTGACGTCTTTTTTTAAAGCAGAAAATCATTTTTGCAAATCTCATCCAATGTTATGATTCGAATGTAGTTGCAACAGGCCCCATTTAAGTCTAGCTGGGTACCTTTTTTGCATGTCACTTCTTTCTCATACATCATTTTTGGGGGCCTCACTGTGACTATTCATTTAAGACAAACAATGACTGAATAATATAATAACAGAACATGGGTGATGGGATTGATCTCCAAAATGTTTCAGCAGCTTTTCCTTTAGTGCTATGGATTTTTGCTCTTCGATTCATGTTCCCCCTCCATTCTGTCCTCAGGACCATTTACAGACAAAGCTGGCAGCTCCTTTCATTGAACAACCTGAAATAAACTCACTGTGAACCTAACAAAATATAGAGAAATGTCAACTACCTGTCGAACAGTAGAGAAAATTTAGTAGCGAAAGGTTTGTCAGCTGTTTGTCAATATATTGTCATTTATACTTTACAAGATGAAAGAAAATTTAAAAAAGCATGGACTGTCAGTCACTTCAAAATGTTTTTATTTGGTTAACTAATCAGTAGTTTTATTGACTTTTAATTTGCTGTAATTGTCACTGATTCCAACATGAGGACTTAACTGGCTGTCAATCGCCTGCAGACTGACTAAAAGTGTAGTAAATATCAGAAAGGATTAAACAAGCAAAGCAGAGTGACCAGCCTGGGGTTGAGAGATGATGATAGGTTTCTTGTGACATGGCAAGGCTGGGAATATTTCCACAAGCCAGGGGTTGAAGGGTAATCCATCTTTTGGTGCAGACAGGAAGACAAATAAGGTGACACCCTCCTATGAGTGGCTGTCATACAGTACATGTATCTCATCATCATGGAGCTGCTAGGGAATGGCACCCTGTCAGTCCACGTCACACTGTCAGCATTTCCACTTGACTGTGACCTGGAGGATCAGATTCAAATGCAATGCATTTGAGACTTTTCACAACCAGCTCTAAATCCTTAGAATTTTGGGTTTGGTCTCAGGCAGATTTGGCATTGAATATTTTTGACAACAGTAGTTTTTCAGTTATTCTCCCATGACATTTAGTAACAGCTTATACACACAGCCAGCTGAAAGTTTTAATCTGATTTTTTGATGAGGCTAAATGAGAAAAATCAAGACATTAACTCATGTGGGACATTAGTTTATCTAATTGAGTAATCTGAAATGTTTGGGCAGAAATCAAAACAATGGGTAGTTGACGCAAGGCCTGTTATTTCAAGATCATATATTTTTCTGAGCTAAACACAAATTTTTTTGATTATTGTGCTACATTATACATTTATTATCATTTAAAATTGAAAAGTCAGAAATATTGGATGCATTTTGGAGGAAGGCAGAGAAATTGGAGGGAATCCACACCAGCAACATGCAAACCACACAGAGGTTTCCCAGGTCATCAGGTTCGCTTGAAGCTAGGGCCTTCTTGCTGTGAGGAAACAGCACAACCAATTGTTCCATCATGCTGCCATGTTGTTCTTAACATTTTCACTTTCACATCATCTTCTTCTTCTCCTCTCGGCTATTCCCTTCAGGGTTCGCCACAGCGAATCAGTTGCCTCCATCTAACCCTGTCTTCTGCATCATCTTCTCTCACACCAACTACCTTCATGTCCTCTTTCACTACATCCATTTACCTCCTCTTTGGTCTTCCTCTAGGCCTCCTGCCTGACAGTTCAAAACTCAGCATCTTTCTGCCAATATATTCACTATCTCTCCTCTGAACATGTCCAAACCATCTCAGTCTGGCCTCTCTGACTTTATCTCCAAAACCTCTAACATGTGCTGTCCCTCTGATGTACTCATTCCTGATCCTATCCATCCTGGTCACTCCCAAAGAGAACCTCAGCATCTTCATCTCTGCTACCTCCAGCTCTGTCTCCTGTCTTTTCCTCAGTGACACTGTCTCTAGACCAAACAACATCGCTGGTCTCACAACAGTTTTATACACCTTTCCTTTCATTTTAGCTGAAACTCTACTATCACACATCACACCTGTCAATTTCCTCCACCCGTTCCATCCTGCCTGTACACGCTTCTTCACCTCTTTTCTACACTCTCCATTGCTCTGGACTGTTGACCCTAAGTACTTAAATTCCTCCACCTTCTTGATCTCTTCTCCCTGTAACCTCACTCTTCCACTTGGGTCCCTCTCATTCACACACATGTACTCTGTCTTACTGCGGCTAACCTTCATTCCTCTTCTTTCCACGACAAACCTCCACCTCTCTAGCTTCACCTCCACCTGTTCCCTGCTCTCACTGCAGATCACAATGTCATCTGCAAACATCATAGTCCATGGAGATTCCTGTCTAACCTCGTCTGTCAGCCTGTCCATCACCATAGCGAACAAGAAGGGGCTCAGAGCTGATCCCTGATGCAGTCCCACCTCCACCTTGAACTCCTGTGTCACACCTACAGCACACCTCACCACTGTCTTACAGTCCTCATACATGTCCTGCACCGCTCTAACATACTTCTCTGCCACTCCAGACTTCCTCATACAATACCACAGTTCCTCTCTGGGCACCCTGTCATAAGCTTTCTCCAGATGTACAAAAACACAGTGCAGCTCCCTCTGGCCTTCACTGTACTTCTCTATCAACATTCTCAAAGAAAATACTGCATCTGTAGTACTCTTTTCAGCATTAAACCATACTGCTGCTCACAAATGCTCACTTCTGCCCTCAGTCAAGCTTCAGGTACTCTTTCCCATCACTTCATTGTATGGCTCCAGCTTTATTCCTCTGTAGTTGCCACAACTCTGCACATCTCCCTTGTTCTTAAAAATGGGCACAAGCTCACTTCTCCTCCATTCCTCAGGCATCTTTTCACTATCTAAGATCCTATTGAACAACCCAGTCAGAAACTCTACTGCCACCTCTCCTAGACACTTCCATACCTCCACAGATATATCATCAGGACTGAGTGCCTTTCCACTCTTCATCTTCTTCAGTGCCCTCCTCACTTCATCTTGACTAATCTTTGCTACTTTCTGGTCCACAACAGTCACCTCTTCTAGTCTTTGCTCTCTCTCATTTTCATGGTTCATCAACTCTTCAAAGTAGTCTTTCCGTGTTCCCAGCACACTACCGGCACCTGTCAATACACTTCCCTCCCTAGCCTTAATCTGACCTGCTGCACGTCCTTCCCATCTGTCCCTCTGTCTTGCCAACCTGTATAGATCATAGGAATCTCCCTCTCTACTGTCCAACCTAGCATAAAACTCATAGTAAGACCCTTGTTTGGCCTTTGGTTCTTCTATTTTCACCTTATGCTGCATCTCCCTGGACTCCTGTCTCAGTCCTCTCAGTGTCCCACTTCTTCTTAGCTAACCTCTTTCTCTGTATACAGTCCTGTACCTCCTCATTCCACCACCACGTCTCCTTATCTACTTTTCTTACAGATGACACGCCAAGTACCCTCCTACCTGTCTCCCTGATCACATTAGCTGTAGTTGTCCAGTCATGTGGAAGCGCCTCATGACCACCCAGAGCCTGTCTTAACTCCCTTCTAAAAGTACCACTCTTCCTTTTTCAGCTTCCACCATTTTGTCCTCTGCTCTGCCTTACCCTCTTCATCTTCCTCACCACCAAAGTCATCCTACACACCACCATCCTATGCTGTTTGGCTACACTCTTGCCTACCACTACTGTGCAGTCACTGATCTCCTTCAGACTACACCGTGTACACGAGATGTAGTCTACCTGTGTGCTCCTACCTCTACTCTTATAGGTCACCCTATATTCCTGCCTCTTCTGGAAGAAAATATTCATTATAGTCGTTTCCATCCTTTTTGCAAAGTCAACTACCATCTGTCCATCTGCATTCCTCTCCTGGATACCAAACCTGCCCATCACCTCCTCATTGCTTCTGCTTCCTGCACCAACATGTCCATTGAAGTCTGCACCAATGACAACTCTCTCACTTCTAGGTATGCTCTGCATTACTTCATCAAAGTCCAACCAGAATTTCTCCTTCTTCTCCAGCTCACATCCTACCTGTGGAGCATACCCACTAACAACATTGAACATCACACCTTTCATTTCTAGCTTCAGACTCATCACTCTATCTGACACTTTTTCAACTCCGAAACATTCCTAGCAAACTCTTCCTTCAAGATAACTCCTTCTCCATTTCTCTTCCTATCTACACCATGATAGAACAACTTGAACCCCGCTCATAAACTAATAACCTTGCTACCTTTCTACCTGGTCTCCTGGACACACAATATGTCTATCTTCCTCCTCTGCATCGTGTCACCAACTCTACCTTTTCCTGTCATAGTTCCAACATTTAACATCCTTACTCTCAGTCCTACACCCTTGGCGTTCCTCTTCTGTCTCTTCCTGCGAACACACTTTCCTCCTCTCCTTCCCCGACCAACAGTAGTTAAATTTCCACCGGCACCCTGTAGATGAACAGCACTGATGGTGGTTGTTGTTAACCTGGGCCACGACCGATCTGGTATGGAAGTCATAGATTTGATTTGCGTGTTTGATTTGGCAAGTTTTATGTCGGATGCCCTTCCTGACACAACACTCTGTATTTATTTGGGCTTGGGATCCGCACAATAAGACACTGCCTTTGACCCCTTGCGGACATTAACAGTTTCACTTACACATGTACTTTTTAATGATGCCAAGTGATTGTTGTCATGGGAATTAGAACAAAGCATCACAAAAGAACATCCAGAGTGACTGCCTGCTTATCTTTGAAGGTGTTAAAACAATACTCAAAAGTAATCTAAGAAATCACCCAACAACCTCAAAAAATTAGTGCATGCCCTTCCTTGCAATTTTGATATATTGCTACTATAATGGGGGATAAAATAAACATAAAAACATAATTAAATTGTGAATCGCAATTTGTTTTATATAGTTTAGCTATCACCTACATTTCCATGTTTGTGACTTGCTTAGGTAAAGCATTTTTCAGTCTGTCTGTTCAGACTTCAGGACTTTTATGACACTCCCCCCAATACCCCTGGCATGGAAGAAACAATGGACAGAATGCGTCTAAAAATAGTCTGAGGGTGTTAGGGTCGAACTAAGAGATTGACCCGTCTGTGGGCACAACCTGACACCCTGATCTATTTGGATTTCTGGTTGGTTGCTTGGTGTAATCACCAAGTGTAAGAAAATCTCATTATCCAAGGACCTGATCTCAGTATACCAGACTGTATAGCAAATATGTTCAGCGAGTGCATTAAAACTTTGACCTCAATGTTAATTGGGCATGAATTGTTGGCTGCTGTAAGAGAGGGTCAGGTATTTTCACTGTGAGGGGATCTCTTCCCTCGACAGCTGTTAGGAAGCATGGGCAGAGTGCTGGGGAGGCTGAGGGTTGAGGGTGCATGAATGCGGTATCTGAATTAGTATTAGTATGCAGCTCTTGTATTTTTGTTCCGATGCTGTTACCTGTTATCATTTAATGCCATAAATTAATAGTCAATCTATTCTTCAATAAGACTGACTCTACTGTGAAAGACCCATAAAAATTAATTAAGACAAAGGAGGCAATAGCAATGCTAAGCTATTAAGCAAGAATGTTTAGATGGAACAGACAAATTACTGTACTGTAGGCTCCACATGGATGTGAATGTCTGTTTGTGTGTAAGCTTTATTGTATTTGTATGTGTGTGTGTGTGTGTCTGCGGCAAATCTAAGAAGCAGACACGGACACCCCCTGAGATTTGAGTGCAATAAAGGAGGATAAACGCATCCGGAAAGCTCAGAAATGCTCTCCACATACTGCCTTACTGGAAATCAATCCGCTCATTCAGGCCCCCTGCACAGGGTTTAAATGGGAGTGATGGCAGGAGAGAAGGAGCTAAGTAAAGAAATGAAGAGGGAGAGAAGGGAGGGATTCTATCCTGAAGGGGGCGGGAAGAAAGGGAAAAAAGTGGATTGCCTGAGCAAGAGAGCTGACTGAAGGCATTATGGTCATCTGGGTTAGTGGGCTTGCTCTGTGTCTGTGTGAGTCAGAGAGACAAGAGAGGACATCAGCTTGGTCTGGTTTGTTATTAGCACCTCATGGAGTGATACTAAACAACAGGTTCAGAGAGACAATAACTCTGCTATTTTAACAGCTCATGCACACAGAGGTGAGCCCACTCTCAACTGGAACCATAGAAAAAAAAAAAAAATTTTTATTTTATTATTTATTTTCGCTATTTAATCTACCTGTGAAACTTTCTTCCATTTTCTTTTTAAGTGCTGGTCGTGGCTTTATAAACAGAAGTGAAGGTCAACAGCAGGGTGTAACATTCAAGCATAAACGTGGGCTGCAGTGTAAATTACTCATGCTTCCAAACAATGATGGCTGTTATGTGATGTGAATGTGCCAGCGGTGTCAAATGTGTGAATTACACACTCATCGCTATGAAGAGCAAAGTTCCCACAACAAACTCAAAGCAACAGAGCAGAACGAGACGCAGGTGCTCATCCAATAGGAGGAATCTGCTGTGGGGGTGTCAACCACACATTAAAGTGCACTGTGTCTTTTCGGTTATTTGCCAGGTTTGATGTGCTTTATTGCCGAGAGGGAATTAAGGGGAGATTTGTCTTGGTGACAATGAAGCCAGAGAGACCTGAAGAGTTTCACAATGCAGACAGATTGCCCAAACATTTCAAACACAACAGCAAAGGATTTATACTGGGTAATCAGAGTGTAGAAACAGGTTATGTGCAAAATGAAGGCATTCATGTTGTAATTACTGTATATGAATGTTACTTAATGAAGAATGATACTGATGATGTCTCCCTCTATTTTCCAGATTAAAAGACGAAGGGAGAAAATTATGTTCTTGAACTACATTTTAAAAAATAGATTAATACCTGTTTCATGATTTAGTATTTGCAGCTATAGAAAACAAAGTAATAAATTTCCCTTAAGTTCTCAAATACCCTTAACAATAACATTAATGGTTACATTCAATCCAACAAAGCAAAAAAACAACAATAATGCACACCAGGACCTATGTGAGAAAAAAAAGTCCTTACATTTGACGTCATCACTGAATTGTCTGTTAAAATTTGAGGCAATCTCATAAATTGCCAGAAAAAAGGTGTTTGGCATGTATCATCAACTGGAGCAAAAGAACTAGGCTACACCCAATTAGACAAGTGCAAAATGACCCACTGGTTGCGTGTGGGTTTTAGGCTGATAAAGTCAAAAGAAGACAAAACTGAAATCCCTGGATTTACCTCAGTAACTTCTTTATAAATATATTCATATTTTGAGTATGAGTACAAGAAAAAAATACAGGATAGGGGCCTCAAAAAATTTCTTTTGAGGTTCATAATTGTGTATTGGATGAGCTTCACTGCTTTGTAATACAAAGAAGTGCATTAAACATAATACTAAATGTGCTTTGGAAAACTTTGTTTTGCAAAATTCTCTTTTTATTTCAATTTTACAAAGCATTCTCAACTGCTTGGGAGTATTATCCACATGCTCAGACAAGTCAGTTCTGTTGTACAATAGAACAAAATCTCGCAGTTTCAGCTCTGTGTGTATGAACTTTAACCAAACATAAGTGAATGTTGTATTTGATTATTCAATTATGCTGAAATCCTGATTTCATTGTCCCCATGGACAAAGAAATGTCAGTTGTGGCATTCTGACAAATCACTGTAATATGAGTTCCCTTTTAAGAACATTTCCTCCGTTGGTGCCAATTTACCTTAAATACCAATGTAGGCCCCTGTTGAGTATAAACCTAAATCAATTACATGACAAAAGTGATGCAACAGTAAATTGAGTGTCAGGTAATACTGTTTGCGGTGTGTAGTAAGTATATTCATTTGGTGGAACTCTTAATCCTAATAAATACATCCTAGAAATAGGGTTGATTCAAACGAGGTAGATAAGTGAATTAGTATGCATGTGGTGTGTCAGAGCTACATCGAGATTTATTCACAAATTTGTCAGTTGCCTGTCATCTGGTCAGAGCCACTTAGAGCTCCTGGGAAAGAAATGATCCACGTCTCCAACTGAAAAGAGAACTACATGTTGTGCAGTCAATACTTTGCTATTGAATTTGCAGACAAAGAATTCGCTATAAGGCAAAAGAGCTTGACCTTCAAAAAAAAATCACAACTCTTTCAGTGTGTGGTAAAGAGCTCTGCATTTCTCTCTACAGTCACGTCTGCCTGAAAGCACAGGAATAGGTGTTTTATAGTCCTGTATAACCAAGGTCTTATCTGAATGTATTTTCCAAGTATATGAAACTGATTGTCTAATATCTTTGACATATCTTCGACCAATTATGAACATGCTGTCCAAGCTCGGCACATAGTAGTCATTATGAATAAAAGCGCCTTCTGAATTGTAACTTGAAAAGTTACAATAATTCACGTGAGCAAGAGGGCAGCAGATGAGAGCTCACCCCATTTTGTAAGCAGGAATGATTAAAGGGCGACCTCTCTGTCTGAAAAAAAAAAAAAGAAATCAAACGATGACATTACTGTCACTGTGCCATTTTTCTACAGTCATGTGACCATAGTTCATTTCTGCCACAGCTCCTTAGATCAAACATTCCAGATATCTCTAAAAAAAATGATCCCTGTCACCAGACTTTCATTTATCCTCATTTGTTTCTGGTGGTTCTTATTTGAGGCTCCTCCCGGAGTGAGGTTGCCTGGCTCAGGTGATGAGATGATCTTTGCTTGAGGCGAGAGCTTGGGGAAGAGCCTGGGGCAGGTCTGAGACATCAGAAAGCAAAGAAACAATGTTGGAGAGCAGAATGAGTCATCAATCATAACTGCAACAAGTCTCTCTGATGAAATCCGAGCTATACTACTATTGGTAACTACAGCAGGAGGAATCTGGGACAGGTATTCAAATGAAGAAAAAGGTCTTCAAATTTTAATCCCAACTTGAGTTTCTGGATAGTTTTTTTTAAACTCCTCAAATAATTTACATTAAATATGAAATACTAGCCTAAGACTGTTATAATATTAAATGCATATACAGGTAATTTGAGTTGTCTGTTCTCTGTAGGAATGCATTAAATGTCATCACACATGATCACAAGTGGAAAATATGATTTTTTCGTTTACAAGTAGTCTTAGCTGGAGGCTGGCATTCTTTAGCACGGTATTTGTATTAACTGAAAACCAGCTGTAAAGTATTTTCATAGGAAGAATTTATTCCTAATACAAGGATTGATTCTTCCTCACAACTATTGTTCACCAATAAATTTATTTGCATTATATTGGCATAAAATCTATTTAAAAACACCAAATGCAACCCTAAGTGAAA
Source organism: Antennarius striatus (assembly GCF_040054535.1). NCBI lineage: Eukaryota > Metazoa > Chordata > Actinopteri > Lophiiformes > Antennariidae > Antennarius > Antennarius striatus. The sequence continues at coordinate 10,456,499 of NC_090793.1, forward strand.
GGAACTTTCTACATCCCTGGTGTTTTCAAGTCTTATTCCTTCCTAGAAAAGAATAGTAAAAAATCAACTCATGGGCCTAATTAGAAGCACGACGTTCCTAACAATGACTCCTCCAAGAGACACCAAGAGACATTTGGCAACCATGGTGTGACATTGATAATAAATTATTTACTATTTATTTACTATTTATTTCTAAGTGCACCAACACAAAGCATTGATGCAGGAAATAATGAACCTCGAAGATGAGGAAATGGCCCTCCAGTAAATTACCAGCCAGTTTGAGACAAAGGTGACGAGGTGTATCCAATTAAAAGTTGGGAAGTAATGATGATGTGGCTGGATGAAGAGTAAACATTCAGTGCAGGTGAGAGTAAATACAGGCATCTTCTTTGACTTTCACCACTCAGTATGACAAAACCCATAGTGCTTAGTATCTTTGGTTTCACACGCTGATGGAGATCCAGAGATCTCTCAGCTGCATGCCACTTCATTTCAAAAGCAACACACATAATGGCACTAGTGTCATCCATTTTTTTTATTGATTATTCAGGACTTTAAAGGTCAGATTCAGTGGCTGGTCTAAAATATGTGACAAACATACCAGGTCTGAAGCTCTGAGAACATTTCTTGAGCACTCTGAACTGTGTGTTTGTGTTTTTGTCTTCAATACGTGTCAGTCTGGAGGATGAGCTGTGTGTGCATATGTGTGTGTACTCTTCTGCTCTCCTGCTGTCTGTGTGTGGGTGATAAATGGCAGTTGTGCATATCACCTGTTATGTCACACACACACACACACACACACACACACACACACACACACACACACACACACACACACACACACACACACACATACACACACACACACACACACACACACACACACACACACACACACACACACACACACGTAACTGGTATGACAATGCTTTCTAATGAAGCATGTTAATGCTCTGGCACATGGTCCACTCCTGGATTTTCCCACTAATGTGGATATATTTCAGTTCACTTTTTACGCTATGGTAATGTTTGCAGATGACATTGTGATCTGTAGTGAGAGCAGGGAACAGGTGGAGGTGAAGCTAGAGAGGTGGAGGTTTGTCCTGGAAAGGAGAGGAATGAAGGTTAGCCGCAGTAAGACAGAGTACATGTGTGTGAATGAGAGGGACCCAAGTGGAAGAGTGAGGTTACAGGGAGAAGAGATCAAGAAGGTGGAGGATTTTAAGTAATTAGGGTCAACAGTCCAGAGCAATGGAGAGTGTGGAAAAGAGGTGCAGAAACGTGTACAGGCAGGATGAAACAGGTGGAGAAAAGTGTCAGGTGTGATGTGTGATAGAGGAGTTTTAGCTAAAATGAAAGGAAAGGTGTACAAAACTGTGGTGAGACCAGGATCATGACCAGGTGACCAGGATGGATAGGATCAGGAATGAGTACATCAGAGGGACAGCACATGTTAGAGGTTTTGAAGATAAAGTCAGAGAGGCCAGACTGAGATGGTTTGGACATGTCCAGAGGAGAGATAGTGAATATATTGGTAGAAGGATGCTGAGTTTTGAACTGCCAGGCAGGAGGCCTAGAGGAAGACCAAAGAGGAGGTTTATGGATGTAGTGAAAGAGGACATGAAGGTTGTTGGTGTGATAGAAGATGATGCAGAAGACAGGGTTAGATGGAGGCAATTGATTCGCTGTGGAGATCCTTGAAGGGAATAGCCGAAAGAAAAAGAAGATTGTTTCTGGGTGTATAGTTTTATGTAAATAAATGCTTGTATATGTCAACAGAAATGGATCGTGAATACCAAAAAAATTTCAACATGTCTATTAATAAGACAAAAATCAAGATGTCGCAAATAAAATATTTTGGACTTTGTTGTACTTATATTTCTCATGTGTTACTGCATTAACAAAGATATGCTTGCTGAAGCAAAATAAGACATAACTACAGTTTTTATTCTGTGACATTTTTGAAAGAACGACTTACCGGTGTATTCCTCTCAGGCACGAGAGAATATTTAGAGATCGCTGTAATCCATTCGAATTGCCTGAACAATCACTGTACAGAAGGTACAGGTTTTGGGGAGAGGGGTTACATTACATCTGTCAGCTGCTGGAGCCTTACATCAGTAATGTAACGCACTGCAACCACACGCTGACAGTCCCGCAGACAGTGTGCATTGCACTGAGGTTCTTTGCCACAGTTAATATATTTCTTAGTGATGTTCGTAATTATTATGATGTCCTTAAATCCCTTGTTGGATGGGTTACAAGCAAGCCACAGATAAAATGCCATCAATCAATTTTTTGTTTAAGTAAACCATTGATTGATTCATTCATTCATAGTTACTTTTTATGTATTCCTTTGGCGATGCCAAAAACCTCGGGAAGAACACAGTATGTAGCGCTCTTCATAAAGTCGCGGGGGCTACAATCACATGCCATAACGAAAAATGTCGTACACACATACATTTATGGAACACACAAATGTTCCTGTAGTCAGATATACAAGTGTAATCATAGTGGGGAAGTAATATTATAATGGCACTAACTTCCACATTGACACAGTCGGCGATTATTTGCCAGCGATCCGTTTGGCAGCTGCAACTGTGTTGCTTTTTGCCTGGATTATTGATTTGTATTGCTCGTATTTATTAATTATTATTGTTTGCTCCTCCGTTGTGAGATATGCGGCTCGGGCTGGTTTGTTGCATGTTTGCGATTGGTCGCATGCAGCAACCTCCGCCCCTTTTATGTGAGCACGCACAGATCTAGAGTGGACAGGCCCGAATTGAATTAGTGAGTTGATAGCCGGCTTTTTGGTACAGAAAATCCGGAGGGCGGATGTCACGGTAAGTGAAGCCAGATAAGTAACAGGAAGCCCGGCTAGGTTCATCAAGCTTTATGATAAAAGGCCTCTGGTCAGGAGCAGGTTATACCCCATAAAGCCAGGGTTTCCTCTGACTCCACCCTCTTTCAAAGCCACTCATGTTTCATTTCTTCATTCTGTCGGATGGCAAGTTTTACTGTTGTTCGGTTTGATCATTATAAAAATATTCAGTCCATATTTTAGAGGGAGTTTAGATGTAAATGTGGCATGTACATGTTCAGGATCCAATTGGTGAGGATGCAGCATTAATTCAAAGAGAAGTGTATTATCATACCGCATTTAGATGTCCCGTCATATCCAGATAGCTATCTTTATGAGCGTTACCATTTCAAGTACCATTCCTTCACATATATCCACCACCTAATTCATCTTCACATCTGCAGCATAACAAATCACATTCACAGTTGTCACATCATAGTTGGTATTGTATGTAGTGCTGCATATTTTTATTTTTAAGTTTTTTGCAAACGGTAGGTTTCTATACAATGTGGGAGATGCTCAGTGTGCCTTGCCTTGAAACGGCGTTTACCCCGTTTTTTGTTTTTTTTACCCTGCTTCAGGAAATGGACCTCTGAACAGAAGATTCTAATTACTTAAGGTGTGAATGGGTGTGAAACCCTCTGACAGTACAGACAGTAAATCTTGAGTTGTCTGCAACCACACAACAATTCTCTGGTAGATTTGACTTCATCATTTTCTTTATCAGGATGTCTTGAAGAAACATGTCAATATTTTCACCTTTTCATATGTTGAGTGAGATTGTGGCTTTTAATCTTTTTACTTGAGTGTGTGCGAGTGCAGATGTTCATATCCCATTATCAATATTTCCTCTAATTCTTCATGTTTTTGGGCATACACACATACTCCCTGAGCACACTGAGGATCATTGTGAAAAAAAAAAATCAGATGTGCATGCTGTGGCCATGCACCTACTCAAAACCTGGAATCATAGCAAGTTACATGGCTTATTAAAAGAGTCAAATAGCCAGGGCAATTATATGATTTCAAGACTTTAAGACTTTTTATTTTCACATGCATGAATGTACAAGTACATCAGCAGTAAAATGACAAAAAAAACCAACCCCTGCACTGTGCATCATTGTCGAATGTAAGTGCATTGCTCACAGAACGTAGCACATTTCCGGATGCTGTCAGCACATAGATTGTGCGTACGGTATCATCTCACTGCCTACCAAAATCCGTGATGAGGTGAAGTCACGAGCGTTGATGAGCGAATGCGCCAGGGCGCTCTGTATATTGATTTTTTTCTGGGTGAATTTGTTTCCTTTTATCTATATCATATTTAATATCATCAAGAAAAAGTGAAATGGCTTTAGTGCAAACAATATAGTTGAAATCAATCTTCACTAATGTTAGTGTTTGCCCAGTGCAAGCAAACAGTGTTTGGTCTAGTTACTCAGTAAGCTGTTGGGTCCATGATAATGAAAAAAATGTATCAATCCCCTTTCCCACCTCTTGTTTTCATACAATTCCAACAGCGTTCAAATGACTTTTCTGCTGAATGTGACGCTTGAGGTCATCCAACTCCCATTCAGTCCACATTTTCCCTTTGAAAAATCATTCATTATTTTGGCTTTGCTGCATGTTTTGCAGACCATCCCTTTCTCATTTGAAAAAAAAAAATCTCACCAACTTTCAACATTTGTTCTTCTGTTTGCCCATACTCCGACACCCATTCCACTGACTTCGTTTTGCCATGATAAAGAGTTAGCTTTTGCGTGGTTTAGCTCTACCGCACTATTGTTACTTAGGTAACCTGCACTAATCTGTGCGTATGGGTGGGGCACATACGCAAGCACTGTTAATGCCATGATTGGCTGTGTAGCAAAGGGGAACCATATCGTATCAATGGCTGGACATCCTTCACTCACTGGGATGTCATCTTTAAGTCTGGAAAATGTAATTTGCATTTCACATTGGATTTTATTTTATATAAATATATATATATATATATAAATATAAATATAAATTTATATATATATATATATATATATATATTTTTTTTTTTTCTTGTGTAAAGAGCATGTGTGAGCAGTGCGTGATTGCGCACACATGCTCTTTGAGGGAACATTGCCCACTGATTTTGTGTGTTCTGGTTGTGTGAGCATGCATGTGTTTGTGCATGAATGAAGGTGCTTGGATGACTTTTGATAGAGTGACTGAAAATAGAACCTGACCTTAAAAATGTGATTCATGATGGTGTGGAATGCAGAAAACTAAGTTAGGCACCAGCTCCTGTTGGCTTATAGCTTAAGGTCACTACTCAGTGAGAGAAAATTGGAATGGGGAGGGGGGGAAAGACAATTCATCTCAACATGGTCTGAACCCCTGATCCCTCATCACAGCTCTGTCTTGGTCTTCTTGTGCTTTTTCAGAGACAGACATGTCTTGGTGAATTAGCCAGATTCACTCCTCATTAATTGGTTTTTGAGGCAAGGTATTTAGGCTGGCATTAGCAAAAGGGTGCCTTCCTTCTCTCGTTAATTGAGTCAGTGGTGAAAGTCAAAGAACATGACAGAGGTGCTCCGTCAGTTAACAATAGTGTTGTTTAAAGGGGATCTTTAAAGGTTTCTGCTTCACTCTGTCAGGTCATTGAAATTCTGTCCTGTTACCACCTGCCTCAAAAATGTGTATGCATAATTACAAAAGAAAGATTAAAGGAAAATGAGAATAGAGTAGAACTTTATGGATCCCTTAAGGAGGTTCCATCAGGGAAAGCCGCTATACCTCATGATCTCGTAGCTGATTCACTCAGAATGTCCAGGCAATGTTTGTAGATTGTAAAAACAATAAAAAATTGAAAAAAACAAAAACAATAAAGAAAACCCCACCCTCTACACATGCACAAAAACACACAATCACACACAATTCATTGACATGGCATGGCGCTTAAGATCAAGGAAATGGAAATGGGACCATTCCCACTGGGAGGAGCCACGAGCTGTGCCATGGGGAAGACTAGCACCCAGACCCCCCAACTTCGACAGACAGGTGGATCCCCACATAGAAGGGAGGAACCCCCAGCCGGCCAGGCCAAAGAGACCCAACGACAGCAACCCCATCAGCAGACTTGACCCTGCTCCCAGTGTGAACGAGCCCCCTTGAGGAAACAATGGAAGACAGAGGTAACTATATGACTCTGGTGGGAGCTCCAAAGTTTTGGAGAATCAAACTTGAGAGGCTGTCTGCGCTGTGAGTTCAAGCACAGTGTTAGACTATCAAGCAAGTAATTTTGTGTTCTGGCTCACGAGATTGAGAGCCTGGGCAGGCACAATGGAGCCTGCAGACATGCTCTCTTCTATCAAGAGTGAGTTAGTCTGCACACTTTGGTCAAGCGCTTACACCTGACAAGCTTCGCCTCAATGTGCAACAGTGACCCGGAGTCTTGAGTCAGGCACTTGACTGTGCGATTGAAAGAGAGACTGCGACTGTCCTGCGTGGTGGGTGGTCTGCAGGGTAACGCGGCTGGATCCATGTAGCCTGGTCATTATGGATCCTTTCAGTTGCTCACCGGGACCAGCTAGTTTTGTCTGTGGGTGAGGAGAGCATTGACACCTGTACAGACCAACCCTGTAGTGACTGTTGGCTGTTCGGGGGTAAATAACTTGTGCCATGTCCCGTGTTAGCGGGTAATGTGTCATGCTTAGCCCCGGTGGATACGGGGGCCATCTTCACATTAGTGAGGCCTGACTTAATGCTGTTGCTGTCGCCCTGAGTTTGGTCTACACGGCTGTTGAGCTGTGCGTGAGTTCTCAAAACTTGGAGGGGAGGCGTGAGAGACTGTGAATGAGCAGTGAGCGGGAGTTTGCATAAGAGTTCTGAGTTCTTATGTTTGTGGTGGCAGGAGGTTAAATAAAGCCCACTAAAGAAAATGTCATGTCATCTTTGTCCATCATTACACAACACCAGGGTTTTCCAATAATATAGGACTAAAAGAGTAAATACAATGAGATAAAAACAGTGCAAAAAATAAAATTTGCAAGATTAGAAAATAAAGTAGAATAGATACAAGTGAAATGAAATCAAAACAGTTTAAAATGATCAACATCTTTAAAAGTAGGGTGAAAGCAGCAACATAAAACTAAATTGAATGTGATAGGAGCATCACAGGAATTTAAAAATATAAGTTAAAAGCCTGATTATTATTAGTTAAAAGCCTGATTATTAGTTAAAAGCCTGATTAAAAAGGTGTGACCTTAACCAATTAAAAGTATCAGCAGTCTCTGCAGTCCTGAGTGCCTCCGGCAGGCTGTTTCACAGATGGAGGCCATAGTGGCTAAATGCTGTCTCACTGGGTTTTTGTTCCAGGTTTTGGTATGGTTTAAAGGCCGGAGTCCTTGAGGGTTGATATGGTGAAATGAATGAATGAATGAATGAATGAATGAATGAATGAATGAATGAATGAATGAATGAATGAATGAATGAATTCATTCATTCATTCATTCATTCATTCATCTTCCAAACTGCATCGCGAGTAACGAGGGATCACCGTAATGTGCTCCTGCCGTCTGGTCCTCATCAGCAACCATATGGCTGAGTTTTGTTATAATTGGAGATTTAAAATGATCTTCTTGGAAAGACCAGAAGGCAAGGCATTACAGTAATCTAAGCGACAAGAGGTAAAAACATGTATTAGCACCTCCGTACTGGCCCGAGAGAGAAAAGGGCAGACTCTGACTATTTAATCTTAAAGTGATTAAGAACACATATTTGTAACATGTTTAATATGTGGGAATAAATTTAGCTCAGAGTCAAAAATTGTACCCCAAAGTTTTTCTCTCTCTAGCCTTCAGGACTATGGCTAAAACTTCGGTTTTGTCCTGGTTGAGCTGTAGGAAATTCACTGCCATCCATAAATAGATGCCTACAATGCAGTTAAAAGGCGTATCAATACTAAAGTTACAGTGTTCATTGTTTAGAATGAAATACACATATTCTAGTGGAATGGTGGCTGTATTGGCTGTTCAGTGTGACATTAACTCCCTCTCACGTCAACATTATTCCACACCTGGTAAATTACTCTGCAGTGATAGTCGTTGGTTACCATGACAGCAGTTCCATTTGAGATCACTTTCAACACGTTAAAGCACTGAACCTGGTTTCCATCCTGAAAAGCTTGTTGACAGACAACACCAACGGGAACAGCAGCAATAACAACAACACAGAACTGATAAACATTTATAGAAATATATCAATTAATTGTAATTAATTTCGTTTTGGCTTAAAAGGCTAAAAGGCTGGTTTAGAACACTTGCCAAGTTGCTAAAATCATACTGGAATGGTTGCTAGAATGACACAAAGCTCATTTGAAAATAAGCCTCTGCAGTCTCCCAAAGAAGATTTAATGTTCATAATTTTATGTTCAACTCAACCACTTGTGTTCGATTTGTAATTCAGGGTGTGGTGGTTTAACAAAAGAGATAGATTTGAACCATTTCAGTTTCAAAGGGACATATAATATGTCACATTTCTCTCATTGGTCCTTTGTAATACCTGTTGTACACAGTTTATTCTCTCATGACATGACATTAGACATAGTATTTCAGTATCATGGACCAAACAGCTTACTGAGTAACTAGCCCAAACAATGTTTGCTTGCCCTGGGCAAACACTAACGTCAGTGAAGATTGATTGATAATACTAAATATGATATAGGTAAAAGGAAACATTACTAATTCAGCCAGAAAAACTGTAATATACAGTGCGCCCTCACTTATCAACGCTCGTGACTTCACCTCATCGCGGATTTTTGGCAGTCTGTCGCACTTGGGTCCTAATCCCGTTCGTGACACAGTCACGTGATACCATACCCACATTCTATTGGCTGACGGCATCCAGAAGTGCGCTCCGTTCCGTGAGTCTCTGACTTATTTGAGACACAAAAGTGCTTTAAACAGTCACTAAGAGTGTGGGAAAAAGTAATGCAGATAGAAGGTGGTTTAATATCAGTATGGGGAGGATTCATAAACATTTAAATTACTGTAAATAATAAGATAAATAGTTTGTCGCTCTATCACGGAATTCATTGATCGTGTGTGGTTCCTGGAACACATTAACCGTGAAGAATGGGGGTGCACTGTACTGTAAATATAGGTATATCTCATCTTACGTCGTTTTGAGTTACGTCATTCTCAATTATACGTTGGTTTTTACAAATACTTGATAAAATGATTATCATGTTCACATCATTTTCTTGGCTTTATGTCAGTCTGCCACAAATATTGGAATTTTGAAATCATTAGCAAACCATTAAATGTACATATTATTATGTTACTGTACAATAATCAGGCTAAGCGATGCACTGGAGGCAAGTCTCGAGTGTCTCCCAGCTTCTCACACCATAAATCAGCTGGGGATAGTCTCTAGCAATCCCCTTGGCCTGCAAAGCAGAAGAAATGGCTCAGGAAATGAATGAATAAATGTACAATAAATACAAATAAAACATGTAATTTCATATTACATTATTAGCCCATGTTCAGCTGGGATTTAGGTTCAAGTAACCCAAGTGACCTGCAAAGTGGAAGAAGTGACTGAAGACAAGACGACAAGGTTTTTCTGTACTACTACTATGTATTAAAAAATGAAATGTATTTTTAAGCTTAAAATAGATTCATATTAACCAAATATCATTGAAAATAGATGAAGCACAGTAGAGAACTGGAATGGATATTTTCGGTTTAGCCTGGAGTCGAGATAATTTAACATGTTTTTTAAACTTGAGTCGTGTCTCCTAACCAGTTGATGATTTAAGTCAAAGTATACCAATATAATTAATAAAGTCAGTTTAAGTAGCCATAAATAATCTTAAGATCTGTTCATCAACAATCACACCTGAGGCCTTAACCTATGGTTGTGGTAATGCTGGGATAATTTTTATACAGTTTTCTGTCCTTTCAAAAATGTCTGACATCCCTCCCTTAGGAAATGCTTCCTAAATTTGAGAATGCCCATAATACAAAGTGCAATGTCACTTTTAATACAAACCCCACAAAACTAAACCTGTTTTATTTTTTTAAACTATGCTGTCTTTCTCAATCATGTAATCTATTTCCCCTTCATATGGTGGAGAAGATACAGTCATGCCACTAAATAATCGTCAGCAAACAGAGAAACATAATAACATCACTCCAGGTACACTGGACATTTATTACATACAGTCAAGTACGCAAATAAGCAGGACTGCACTGGACAGTGGACAGGACACCTGATAAAACTGGACATTTTCACTGTTTCGTTCTGGAGGATGTGTGATTGTATGGTTGTCACACTCTGACTCTCAAAGCGATAGAGAGAGAGACAGCGTTTTGGTTCACAACTCCTCACATTTACTCTGAACCAACAAATTTCGTATTGGGCAAATATGAAAAGATGAACTTTGGTCGTGCTGCTCATATGCTGTGCTGCTCTTTCCATCTCTTTCATTGTCACTTTATTTGCTATGAACTCAATTTTCAAATGTCATCATACTAAAAATCTATGAAACTCTAAAGATGCAGTCATCCCTGAGCTCATCAGTGTAAAAAGACGTCAACCACATTCATCAGCACACCTCATTTCCTGTCAGGGGTCTTGAAAATGATTGGATCTAACTCTCCTCAGAAGATTTTGAGAGCTTTTTGTGGCCTTAGAGATGCAGTCATAATATATTACAAAGCCAGACAAAAGAGAAGAGAAAAGTCTGATGATGGAATGATGGGTGTTAAGGCCTCAGAAATCAGAGCATAGCGGGTATGGTATGGTGCTTATCAGGAATTACAGGATCTTCTTTTTTCGAGATGGCCTGGTGTGCTCTGAATTGTAACTGCAGGTAGGAATGTAGGTTTCGTGATTGCAAAGTGAAATATGAACTCTTTTGGCATTATGAAATGTGCGATAAAACATTTAAAACATTTAATTCCTGTTCACACCCTGTTCCAGGAATGGATGTCATCTGGCCCTGAGCTCACAGCCAGATCTCCTCACACTGTGAACACAGCCTTTCGAGAAGCAAGCAAAACCATGTTAAGATTTTTATTTGGCTTGATGGCCTTGTCTGCACATAAGCCTGAATATAGTTACCTCACACTGTCTATCAGAAAGTGACAATAATAAAAGAAACAATTTTCTGGGATATTTTGGTTTCTATTCTTGGTAGGAAAATTGAGAGAGTATTGCTATTAAACCATGATGCACAGGGTCAATGCATTTACTCAGGTTATTCTGAGCTGCCTGGCTGCGGCGTAACTGACCAGGCGTGGGTTACAGTTAAAGTTGTAGCCATTTCTTTGACAGCTCTATTTTGTTTTAGAAAGCGTAATGCAGTTCTTGCAATGCCATATCTTCTGTGATGATCTGGGTGACAGTGATGGCAACATTAGAAATAAAATATGTTCTCTTGTGAGCCTTTAAACCGGAGGTTGACCGATAGTGACTTTTAAAGGCTGATAAATCAACAATAGTTATAATAGTTCAGAGGAGAAAAAAAATGGCTGATTTGTTGGCCAGAGTTGCCCCTCTCCAAAAACTTAATTTATAACTGGATAGCTATTGAATTGAATATAAAGTAAATGGAATTTAATTTTAAAAAAATACTCTCCCTCTGCTTTCATTTGCTAGGACACAATAACAGAAAATAATGATGCCTTTATTAGGTATTAATTGACTTGGAAACAAATGCTCCAAATGTGACTTAAATTTCACAATATGACCTTGAATTGTGTGTGACAAAATTAATGCTCTACAATCTACTGTAAATTTTTACAGTTACTGAATATATGTGTTTTTGTGCTTTGTCTGCATTTCTGTTGCCTTTAGTGAAGAATAATGTAGAGCACAATGTCTTACTGCTGAGCCACTAGGGCCACAGTAGCTTAGAGGTAGAGCAGAGGTCTCGAAGACCAGACATCAGTGGTTCGATTCCCACTCCCACCAAGACATTCTCTGTACTCACTGTATAGCATGACAGAACAGCTCGCTGTGCCATTGCGCAATCAATGGTGAGGCACAGCTGGCTGGTGCCTCACCACAGGTCTCTTCTCAGTATTTCAGCAGTAAATGTGAAAATTCAGTGATTTTGAGTAAAAATAGCCCAAAATTGGTGACATTAAAAGGAAAATAACTTTATGATACACATCACTGGATAAACATAACCATTTAATTTATTTCTTCCATTTTTCCATTTTTTCTTTCATGATGGCAGCCGTGACAGTGCCTTACCTGCCTCCCCTGACTGCATGTCACTGTTTCGGAACAAAAGCTACTGTCTCCATGGTGACACGAGCAAGACTGTTAAAAGTAAAAGCTGCATGACAAATTATGTCCTCAACAAAATCCTCAAGGTCCTTAACACAGAAATGTTGAGCAACCCTTCACAAGTTAGTCTTTGCAGAAGAGGTTAGGCTTTACAGAACACACACACACACAAACACATTAGCTCTGCATGTTGCTGTGAGAGGTGGGAGATGCATTGAGTTAAATTAAATGTATTCACTAGTATTTGTTTGTTTCTTGGCAGGATTACACAAAAAATAACCTTACTTTCATGAAAGTTGTGTGAAGAGTTGAACCAAACTACTTGATTTTGAACTAGATCTGCATGAAGCAGTGGATCCTTGATTTCTTTTCATTTTGCACACATATTGTTCGATATTAGATACAGATTTAATGATCAGCGACTTCTAATTATTTATTTAACTGTTGAAATTTTCTTTGATATTGGATTTATTTCACTCAATATTTAAAACAAAATAAATTAATGAATTGGCATAGAAATATTTAATTGAATGTTGCCATTCATGTACTATTACTTTTGAATGCTGTGCCCTTGTCCATTTCTTTTTAACAACCCAATGTCTTTGTATACATGCAGTGCTTAAACATTGTATTGACATTCTAAAATATTTCTGTCCATGGTGGGAATGCTTTCCAGATATATGATCTCATATCTTTTCTTAAATTACTTTTTTCCACTGCACTTTTTTTGAGTAAAATCTGTTTCCTCTTTGGCATCTAACTTTTTTAATGAGACTACAGTTGTATCTGAGTTTTGGTTCAGACCACAATGCTTTGCGGTGAAATGTTCTCAGCTCGTATCTCATGTGTTCCAACAAATATTAAAAGCTGTCAGCGAAACTATAAATTGGTTATGTGTGGCTTACATGATGTTCAAAGATATGGAGTTCAGATGGGAATCTACGGAATAAACGGTGTACACACTATCAGCGCTCAGAAAATGTTATAAAATAAGGAAAATAAATATCCACATTGTCAGTAGATTTGCAGTTACTGCCGTATTATCCTCATTCCTCTTTCCTTTACTGCGTTGAATGATCACTGCGTCTGAGTAGACCATGGAGTTGAGAAAAAACTGAAATGGTAATCTGACTGGTAATTTTGAGAACTGTTGGTGTTTGTGTGTGTGTGTGTGTGTGTGCGTGCGTGCGTGCGTGCGTGTGTGTGTGTGTGCATTTGTGTGTATGTGTGAATGTGTTCATATGTGAATTTTCAGTGTGTGGGTGGCTGCAGTGGCAATTATAAGTGTGTACTGTACATGCCTTTCTGTGAGCACACATCAATGTGTTTGGCTGTGTTAAAGGAAGTGAGATCTGTTTTCTGTGTTGACGGGAAAGCTGGGTTTCATGTAGCAACTCCAAATTGCTGCCAGTTCATCAATGGAACTGGTAGCAAACAGTGGACATGGTGTGATGATAAACATGAATAATAAATAGGCAAGTAGAGAATTCACAGGGATTTCTATGTGAGGAAGGACCATCGTTTGAAGGTGAGCGGGTTGCACTGCTTTTTAATCAAGGCACATACAGCATCACATCAACAGGAGGATAAAACCCAAACTGCTTCCAGCTGGAGTTTCCTTAAAGAGGACTCTGCATGTGTGGTGCACAATCTAACAGCCATTAGTCTGATATCTATGCAACTAATTTTACCACACAAAGCAAATAAGTCTGCAGATCTGATTAGATTTTGTACATTTCTGTGTAGTATTGCTTTCACGTCATTTTTCCAAAAAAATAGTCATCCATTCAAAATTCACATCATACATTATGTTGTACTTGGTTTCTGACATGAAATACATTTGCCAAGTGAAAGCAGTTAAAGTACTTTCAGCTTCCACTGTAATATGAGCTAGGGTTTATCTCCCCATCAGTGAAATCTCCAGTCTAACACGCTGAAAATTAGTGCTTTGTTTTGTAAGATTACAATCTCCAAAGCACTTTGCGAGAGGCCATTAAAGTGCCATTTCCTCCGGCAGAATCTCTCCTCGTGTCATTTTGAATGAGTGTTTTTGTTTATGGTTGGAAAATTGAGTGTTTGTTTTGTCTTACAAAAACCGGTGAATTTTCCTTTAGGTGAGGAATATTGGTGGCTCTTTTCATCGGAAGCAATCGGAAGACCTTAAGTGATTATTGAAGGCATAGATCTTGCTGTAGAGCAGTGGATCTGAACATTAGACATGCTGATTGGCCGGTTTATATAGACACACAACTAAAGAGTTATTCTTAATTTCAGCTTCTTTTATAAGAACGCAAAGTGATTCATGAATGTAAGCAACTACAAACGAATTCATAATAATTGTCCTAATCAAGTCAGTTTATCTTAGGTTGTGCAATGCATTTGAGAGACCATTGCTAGAAATAGGCATAGCTCTTTATTGTCATTTTGTGGTTCAGTGTGTTGCCACTAGAGCTCACTCTTAAGCAGAATAATAAACTTAGTGAGAGAATTATTTTTTTTACAGACTATGAAAACTTTCTACACCCTGTTCCCTTTACATATCTGCTTACACATGAAGAAGACTGTATAATTTTGGCTACGCAATGTTTCTGTACTATTTTTTTATAGCACCCCTGCTACTATGTATATGCTATAATGTAAGGTTCAGTCCTTTGTAATACTTAATCCATGTTTGGGTCTGAGTTCTTCTCCTCAGACCTTAGGATTATTCGTGTAAAATTCTCTCATTTGTTTTTTTTCCTATGTAATCACAGCTAATCCAATGCACCTCAATTATATTTCTGCACATTAACAAGCCTCCTATGTTTAATTATTAGCATTGCACTTGAAGCATGGAAAAGTTGAGTAATGCTGACGACAACAATGATTTTGAGCTACTGCTCAGGGGTAAAATGCTGTCACTCATCATGTTTGCAGGAAAATGTTTGTGAAAACATTTGAAAACAGGACAAAGGCAAGCAAGCAAAGACACTACTATGCCGCTCTTGCAAACGGAACATGACAGTGTTCTTTTTTGCTGTCACAAAAATTAACACTGTCAAAATATCCCTTGTTAGAAGGTGATGGCAAGTTCTGTAAAAATTTGGCATTAAAATTGGCAAGACAGGAGATGGACAATAACTTAAAAGTGGTTTACAAAGAGTCATAAAACACCCTAGGGAGAGTAGTGATAGTGGGTGGCTGGTGAGAAACGGTGAAAATGGAAGAAATGAACAATAATATTGAAGAATGAGAAGAGGTGGAGAGAGCTGTTAGCAGAGAAAGAAAGTGATCAGGTAGATATGCGGCTTCGTGGGAAGTACAGGGTTGAGGGAACAATACTGGTGAGGATCGACTGTTTTAATAACTTCAATTTACCACAGGTCAATTGACATACAATCTCCCCAAACGCTCAGCTGCTTTAACAAAAGCCTTGCACATCGCATTCATTAGCTCACCATGACAGACCAAAGCTGCTACAGTGTGACACATGTCTGAAACACCACATGGATCTGCTCACCTCTCTAAGGGTGTGTGCTGCAGTCACTAAGATGAGACAAAAGAAATCAATACCCAACATTGGCCAACAACTTTATTAGTTCTTATTAGACCAGGTTAATGAGTCCCAGTGCACTTACAAAATGCATTGAGGATGTGTATTTTTTCCCTATCAACATTTCCATGACAGTATTTCTTGTCATCCTTCATGTTGACTAACACAGGAGTCACAAATCCCTTAGGCTCCCAGGTGAGTAAAGCTCCTGTTGTACATAGGCTTGTCATGGCACACATTTTCCCCCTATGAGCTGCTTCCATATGTGGTGACATATCATGGTAACCGGAGGTAGTAACGGCTTAGAGTCTGTCAGTCATGACAGAAATGCTCTGTAGGGATCTGAATGTTCATCACTATGATCTGTAAAGGCAAAGACTGGAGAAAAGAAAATCCATTAAGAGGCAGAAGAATTTCTAAAGATGAACTCTCGATTGGATTGTTGCTTTTGTTGAAAGAGCATCAGCTTTTCCTCCTGAGTAAATTCTCCACGTGGTCGGGGATAACGGTCAGTTGAGTTCTGGTTCATAGGAAGACAGAAACAAAGAATTTGGTATGAGGTTCACATTGTCACAGATACTTGCCACAATTTCCTGGATTCCACATCATGACTATTTTATCAACTCAACTTTAAAGACAAAAACCTTGACTTCTCCCAGTCAGCAGTACCACCTTGAAATATGTCCACTGGGCCATATTGTGATAGGCCTTGCTCACAGGATCAGTATACATCTTTCAAACTTATGGTTACAGTAAAATAATAAATGGTTATAATAGCATATAATAAAATAGCACTCAAAAGGGACAAAATATTACTAATGTTACAAATATGAAAAGTATATGTTTAAAATGTGCAGCAGTGTGTCTCTTTCAACAAATCTAATTTGGAATGAATTAGAAACAGCAGGTGAGTTAGAGCCTGTAGTTGTGAACTGGACAACATGATATAAAACAGTACTTATTAATAGGTCATCATAAATAATCAAACACAATTAAAGCTATTTATGACTAAAGTATCTAAGAAAAAGCGAGACAAAAGGTGTTATCAAAGTGAATAGAATTATAGATGTCACGGTAAATAAAATGTTGTAGTCTGAATACAATGGAATGCACTGTATGCAGAGTAGATATCCAATATCTTGTCACATCAAGTCTTTTCAATGATGTGTTAAAAAACAGAATGCATTGAATTGTTAATGACTATTATCAGTGGCAGTTGTTTCATGAGCAATAATGAACATTTATCATATCTTACATACAATGTACAATGCGTCATACAATCGTCAGGTTCAAAGTTTGTGTATGTATATGGTGATGTTGCCCTGATCCATTTTAATTCATATTACAAAAAGTGTAAGTAATGAAAGGACCACCAATTGTTCTGCGTTTAGCGGCTGAGCTACAGTAGAAGACTACTGGCTGACTCACTGCAAGAATAGAATAGTTGATAAACTTACTACAAAAAAGATGATTCGTATTTCTTGTTGGGCTTGTGTCTACTCTTGGCAATACAGAATGCAGTTTGCAAGCCATTTTATTGCAACCACATGGAAACCAGGAAATGCAGACCAACATATTTACTGTATAGCGCTGGTGTACTGGAAACACAAAGGCCTTATGCTTGATGTTATATTTCTTTCAGCAATATTATACGGTAGTTTCATTGCAGGACCTGTCTAATGTATAACACCAGACCTGATGCTTTCAGGTGTTAAGAATAACCCAGCAGGGTCCTTTCACCAGAAGAAGGATGATAACACTCTTCATGTGCTGCTTCAATCTGGGGGCAGGTTGTTTTGGCAAAGGTGGAATAGTACTTCAGCTCTGACTGGTTGGTCAAAGTCAGGTGATATTTTTGCGATATTTTCTCATCATACAGTTATAAACAAAATCTAGAACTTGTGTCACTCCCTGTTTATGAAGACATGACATGCACACGTATCATTTTCATGTGATTGTATATAGGCAAGGGCGGCACGGTGGTGCAGTGGTTAGCGCTGACCCCTCACAACATGGCGGACCCGGGTTCGAGTCCCGCTCTGTGCGGAGTTCGCATGCTCTCCCCGTGTCTGCGTGGGTTCTCTCTGGGTTCTCCAGCTTCCTCCCACCTCCAAAAGCATGCGCTTTAGGTTGATTGGCCGGTCCCAAATTGACCGTAGGAGTGAGTATGTGTGAATGATTGTTTGTCTCTATGTGGCTCCACAGTACACTGGCGTCGTACCCGGAGTGTCCCCCGCCACACGCCCTGAGACTTCCAGGATAGGCACCGGCTCCCCCGCGACCTGTGTTAGTGGATTAAGCGGGTTAGAAAATGACTGACTGACTGACTGACTGTATATAGAAAACATATTAGAGTAGCTGTGCCATACTGTATGTTCTACCTTTTTCGCTTGAATTAGACTATCAGTCTTTTGGTTGATGTAAATAAACAGTGGTATAACAACAGAGGCCTGTACCATAAAGCTTGATGAACCTAGCCGGGCTTCCTCTTACTTATCTGGCTTCACTTACCGAGACATCCGCCCTCCGGATTTTCGGTACCATAAAGCTGGCTATCAACTCACTAATTCAATTCGGGCATGTCCAGTCTAGATCTGTGCGTGCTCACATAAAAAGGGCGGAGTTTGCTGCATGCGACCAATCGCAAACATGCAACAAACCGGCCTGAGCCGCATATCTCACAACACAGGAGCGAACAATAATAATTAATAAATAGGAGCAATACAAATCAATAATCCAGGCAAAAAGCAACACAGTTGCAGCTGCCAAACGGCGCACGGATCACTGGCACAAAATCGCCGACTGTGTCAATGCGGAAGTTAGTGCCATTATAATATTACTTCCCCACTATGACTGCACTTGTATATCTGACTACAGTAACATTTGTGTGTTCCATAAATGTATGTGTGTACGACATTTTCCGTTATGGCATGTGATTGTAGCCCCCTTGACTTTATGAATAGCTCTACATACTGTGTTCTTCCCGAGGTTTTCGGTATTGCCAAAGGAATACATAAAAGTACCTGTGAATGAATCAATCAATCCATGATTTACTTTAACAAATAATTGACTAATGGCATTTTATCTGTGGCTTGCTTGTAACCCATCCAACGAGGGATTTAAGGACATCATAATAATTATGAACATCACTAAGAAATACAGTATATTAACTGTGGCAAAGAACCTCAATGCAATGCACATGGTCTGCGGGATTGTCAGCGTGTGGTTGCAGTGCGTTACATTACTGATGTCAGGCTCCAGCAGCTGACTGATGTAATGTAACCCCTCTCCCCAAAACCTGTACCTTTCGTACAGTGATTGTTCAGGCATTCCAATGGATTACAGCGATCTCTAAATATTCTCTCGCGCCTGAGCGCTCTTCACACAAGCTGTGCACCAAGATCCACCGGGTTCTCATAAAACGGACAGCCCATTTTCCAAGAGAACTGATTGGTCAGTAGGTGGGGCTGTTATACCCGCTGAGCTCTGATTGGTCAGTAGGTGGGGCTGTTATACCTGCTCAGCTCTTATCCTGAATTTATCCTACTCCGGAGCAGGTTAAGTGTTCAGCATAGGTTACCGCGACAACGTAGCCTGATAGAAAGTCAGCCACCTTTATGGTACCGAAAAGCCAGGGTTAAACTAATATTATGTGTGGAGTACCACATGGATCTGTCATAGGATGTGACCCACTCTTTTCCTGTAATTTAATAATGAAATACGGTGTAGCTCATTTGTCAACATTTTTTTTCAGTTGTTTACAGATGATACTAATCTATTCTATACTTTCCTAGCAAATCAACACCATATCAGTTTGAATCATGTTGATATGTAGCTACATATTGCCCATCAATTGCATGTTCTTGAAACACACTGTACACAAAGACAAACAAAATAAATAAATTTAAACAAAAAATAAAAATATATATACACAGTATATTACCTCGCAAACCTTGGTTTCCGACCACAATTCGTTCTGGAAGGCTGTTCGAATACCAAAATTTTATAGTAATGAAACATATCAAAGAAATGTAAAAGAAAGAAGCAAACACGAGAATGAAAGTGTTAAGTATGATCCTGTGATGTTCTTATTTTGGGACTTTCTGTTGTACCTGGAAGTGGTTGCATGTAAATATAGTGCTCTTGTTCTATTGAGTGCGATATGCATAATGTGTCAGTGTTCAATTGTGTGTTCAGGTGAGCGTAGCGGGCTCCTGTTCACTAAAGAAGATAAAAACTTATTTTGTTCCGCTTAAAGCATAAGAACAATAAAGATAAGAATTTTTACCTTTGTGGTGGTGAGCAGTTGGCATATGTGAACGTTGGAGAGGGAGAGGAGGAGGATAGATGTTAATGCATTTGTTTCGCGTTCGACTTCCAAATTTTGCTCAACTTCTAAGACAAAAAAATTCCGAAGTTTTTGGTCGAATTCCGATTTGTTTGATTTGTTGTCCAAAGCGTTTGAAAACAGGTGACTGGGAACAGAGTCAACTAGCATTCATTATTTTCTGATCCCATTTCACCTTCATTTTAACAAATTTGTGTTCTCACGTGCTAAACACTTTCAATCCAAAGCGTAATAAATAAATAAAACAAAATTGTACCAAGCAAAGGCTTATTTCACATAGTACTGCTGTTGCTTGGAAATTATTAAGTTGCATTATGCTAAAACTTTTCATACAATGTCATGACTTCAATTTCAACTTCAGCTACAAGCATTGTGTTTTTACCTTGCTTTTACTAATTCTCAACATCTTTTCAATGTTCTGCGAAATGGGACAATATCTGTGAGCTGTACTTCTTTAATAATGTATGTATGCTACAGGCTACAGAGCCACAGTGAGAGAATTCATCATTTCTATCTTCACAGCGTGTTTGCCACCTTTTGTCTTTAGTTCTCATGGAGGTGATGCTATTAAGTAGAGAGTCATGTCTTACTATATCAATTAACTGAAAGAAAAAAAATAGTCAGTGGGAGACGGCTGTATGCAATCTAAGCACTTGAATAGGTTTGCAATCATCCTTGACCGTGTTTTTCTGACTAATGTCATTACAGTTAAAGAAGAAGCTGAATAACACACTCTAGTGATGGTATGTCCTTGGTGTTGCCTGACAACCAGAACTGTTTTGCAGAAACTAAATCACTATTCTTCTCGGGAAGAGTTACACATTTTAAGCAAAGGTGTGGAAACCTGTATGGCATTTAACAAAGCAAAAATCTAAACCCACGTAGCGTCTCACTGGTGAATTATTTACCTCCGTCTGTGGAGTACAATACTTTTTAAAGGATGTTTACAAGCTAAGTACATTATTAATGATTGCAACAAAACAATAATAAGAGGTTACACAATTTGAGGCAGTCTTGCTAAATTTTCAATGTACAGGTTGTCCTCAACCAACATCGCAATTGGTTCAGAGAGGTTTTTCGTAAGCTGAATTGTTTTAATTAAAGTCCAATCTATAATTTCAGGTGTAATGGTGGTGCAGTGGTTCCAGATTCTTTCTGTGTGGAGTATGCTCTCACTGTGTCTGTGTCAGATCTCTTTGGGTTCTACAGCTTCCTACCATCTCCAAAAACATGTTGTTTTGGTGAGTTGGTCATGTCAAAATTACCCGTAGGTGCACGTTCTGTGTGAATTATTGTTTGATCTTTGTGTGGTTTTGCATTGCACCGGCATTATGTCAGTAATGTTCCTCCATCTTTCACCTGTAGTACACTGGGATAGGTTCAAGAAACCCCCATGACATCCAAAAAAGGGGAAGAATCTAAAGAAAATAGTTGGATGGATGGATCTATAATTGGTATTTGAGGTCATTTAAATGCCATTACTACTCTAAATACGAAAGTACTATTCCCTAGGAGTTACGAGAAACAATTATAGGACATAAAAACAACACACAAATGAAATAAAATTCTATAGTACTGAAATGTAATATACCTTTAGAGTGTAGAAAAGGGAGGAGGACGGAGGAATTATTATCAGTGAGAGGCAGAGCTGTCATCTGAGAGTGTTGCATGTGTGGAATGGTAATGTTCGTCATGGGTTGCGGTAGAAAGGGGAACTACAGTAGTCGGAAATTATTGCAGTCAGTTCTTATCTACAAATGTTTGTGAGTCAGATATTCATATGAGGACTATCTATATAGTATCTTCTACTTGATAACTTGACTTTGTTTAAAAAAAGCTGCAGCTTTACTGCAACTTCAGAGCTGTTTAAATCAATCCTCTGGACTTTAAGAAAGTTTCTTGAA
This sequence comes from Antennarius striatus, assembly GCF_040054535.1. NCBI lineage: Eukaryota > Metazoa > Chordata > Actinopteri > Lophiiformes > Antennariidae > Antennarius > Antennarius striatus. Next base: position 10,478,416 of record NC_090793.1, read on the forward strand.
GACGTTTCACCTCTCATCCAAGAGGCTTCTTCAGTTCTGAAGGTGGCTGGTCTTGTCCCAGCTTATTAACCCTGTGAGGTGTGGTCAGTGCTATTCACATTCCAACGACTATCGTTGAAACCTGTCTGGCTCCTCAACGATGGTTGATGGGAGTGCCAGGGGGTGTCGGGGTGGGGTCGTTGAAATGTGAGTTTCACCGAGCCTTTGTATGCTAATGAGGGTCATTAGCATGAGACACTTCACCGGGGTTAATCTTTTGAGTTGTTCTTTGAAGGTGTTTCGAAAGGACCTGATTGTAATTAGGCAAAAGGTGATGTCGCAGACCACCCCCCCGTTCAGAGATGGCTACAGCTTTGGATAACCATGACCTGGATAACTGAGAACCTACACAGACATTTTACTGCAACTTGTCAGGAAGACATTATAACCTTTTTTATTGGATCTTTAATGCTTCCAACTTAGTAAGAATTTTATAGCTTTAAGGCATGCTATGTGACTTAATTTGGTGGAGAGATGCTTTTATGTCATAGTATTATATTGTCTCTATGTATGATAAATTACTTATTCTCAACTCAGCTCTGCAGAGAATAAGCACATTAGTGTAGAAAATGGATTGATAAATTTTCCCAACTGTACAGTACTTCAAGCCCTTTTCTACATAATTGTTTCTTCTGATCGACACAGTGGCGCAATGGGTAGCGATGTCGCCGCACAGCAAGACAGTTCTGGGTTCGAGTCCTGCTCTGTGCGGAGTTTGCATGTTCTCCCCGTGTCTGCGTGGGTTCTCCGGCTTTCTCCCACACTCAAAAACATGCACTTCAGGTTAATTGGCCGGTCCCAAATTGACCATAGGAATGAGTGTGTGTGTGCGTGTTTGGGTGTCTGTGTGTAGCTCTGCGGTGCACTCGCATCGCGCCTGGAGTTTCCCCGTCTCACATCTCAAGAGAAGCTGCAACCTGCGCAAGATTTTTTTTTTTGATTTTTCAAAAACACTTTAATCGCATTCAAACATTTTACAATTTTACATTAGATGAAAGCACTAAAGGACTTCAGAAGAAGAAGATTTTTTTTGCAAAAACACTTCAATCAACCTGCGCAAGAGGATGAAACGGGTTGAGAAAATGGATGAATGAATGAACGAATACTAATGTGTGGGTAATGGTAATAATCAATGTCATGATATTGAAGAATTATGGCCATTGGGGCATCAAGGTTTGTAATTAGAAATTGTGACCTTGAATAAGTTACAATGAAGCCCAGCAAAAAGCATTACATTCAGTAACCACTTAACAAACTGAAAATACATTTTCATTGTGATTTTGTCAGTGGCCATTATCTGTCTGAAGATGAACTTTCACTGCTCCTCACCAAAACTAAATTCCAAAAGATTGTCTAGAAGCTATTACTCCATCTTTATATGCATATTTGTAGTTTGGACAGTGCAATATTTAGACTACACATTCTTCTCTGCTTTAACACACTTAATTACAAACATATGAATGATGAAAATATGAAAGTGTGCCATTATCGACATGCTGTATGTGAAATTGAAGTACAGAACATGAGATATAACACCATAATATGAGATTAATTTCAGTAGTAATTGACCAATCACACACCTCTTTGTAATAATAATAATAATAATAATAATGATAATAACAATAATAATAATAATAATTTCAAATAATACATTCCAAAGCTTATTATTCTAACAATGAAATGGTTTATCTTCATACAAGTAACTGTTTTTGGAAGTCAGAGAAATAAGTAAAGGCCATGACAGAAGGCGTCATATACTGCAGAGAGCCGCTATTATCAGCAATCTGACCTCCTTGTATAAATGGCTTTCTATTTTTAGGTTGAGCCCACTCACAGTCTTGGAAAAAAAGTCTCTGCGATATCACATTTCACATCGCGCTAGTCTGCCGTGACACCAACACACTGCTGCATCACTCAGAGATGTACACAGGCCGGATGGCCTGGAATATTCTTAGAGTAAGAGTGGGATTTCTAACCACCACACATTAAGCAGAAGAATTTAATTTAAAGGCAGTATACTGTATAGCCAACCACAGCTCCACAAAGTGTACGTATATCAAAATGTTGGATTTCTTTTTTCTATTACTCAAACCAAGAATGCCTCTCTCACATACATTTGGTAAATCTTTATGCCATCCAGTGTTGCCTTTACTTCATCTTGAACATGGGTTGTATCTCAAATAATAAATACAGAATATACAAGTTAGAAACACATGTACATGGTACAAACATTTAGAAATGTATTAAATAAATAATAATTTATTTTTTTTAATTTTAATGATAGAGGACATCATATATCTTTTCCACAATGTACTATTATAATAATAATAAAATAATATAGCCCTAAGGGGACACAAGCCAGTGTCAACTGTAAGGTTTTTCGATGGAAATTCAGCTACTGTGGGTCAAAGATGAAAAAAAGGATTCGCAGAGAAGAGGAGAGGAAAGCCCCAAGATCTGAAACTAGCGATTTAAAAGTCGGTACTATAACAGGAAAAGCTAGGGAGTTGGTTGATATGATGATCAGGAGGAAGATGGATTTACTGTATGTGCAGGGGAGCAGGTGGAAAGGGAGTAAGACCACAAGCTTAGAAGCATAATTTACTACGGTGTTGAAGGCAAGACAAATGGAGTAGTGGTCATTTAAGAAGAAGAATTAGTTAAACTTGGAGGTGAAAATAGTGTTACATGGAGTGATGAAGGGTGAAATTTGAAATTGAGGGTGCTATATATAATATGATTAGTGGATATGCCCCAAATTTAGGATGTGAACTGGAGGAGAAAGAGAAATTGTGGATGGAGGTGAAAGAACTTAGTCGAGCATTCCGGAGATGGAGAGACTTGTGGTTGGTGCATATTTTAATGCCCATGTTGGAGAAGGAAACAGGTGAGTTTAGCATCCAGGGGAGGAACATGGAGGGCCAGATGTTGGTAAACTTTGCAAAAAGGTTGGATAGGGCTATAGTGAACACCTTCTTCAGAAGAGGCAGGAACATTTGGTGACCTACAAGAATGGAGGTAGAAGAATGCAGAAAGATTACGTTTTGTGCAGACGACATCATCTAAAGGGGGTCACTGGCTGTAAGTGGTAGGGGAGAGTGTAGCTAGTCAGCATAGCATGGTGGTGTGGTAGATGAAACTGGTGGTGAGGAAGAAGATTAAGAAAACAATGACAAGCCGGGTCCCACATTTTGGAAGGAGAGAAAGATCTCTACAGGCTGGCCAAACAGATGGATCGAGATGAGAAGGATGTGTGGAAAAGCGGCTGTAGATGATTACATTTGACTTGTCTGCAAAAAATGGATGGATTGATGGTTGGATGGATGGATGGAAGATGGATGATGGATGGATGGATGGATGGATGGATGATGGATGGATGGAAGAATGGATGGATGAACTCAAAAACGAAAAAGAGAGATTACTGTTGTCATTAACTGGAGCTGAGTAACAATGAAACTCTATCCAACCTGAAGGATCATTTGTGTACCGTTGGGTGCAGTTGGAGACCCATTGTGTTCCAGTATTACATCAGCTGATTCTGGTCTCTTGTCCTTTTGACCATGCTCCATTCAAAAGAATGCAGGACATTCAACAAATACACAGTGATTAGCAGTGTTAACACATAAGTTAAATATTTAATATGGTTTACCCTGGAATTGATACAGAAAATATTTTATTGGCTAAATTTCCTGCTGTTGGGCATTTCCCAGAGTGGCTTCAATACATTCTGAATGTGAAACCAAAGAGATATGCGTACTTGGTGATAAAATATATTCTTCTCCATCTCGCCACTCTGTCACTGGCTCCCCGAAGGAATCTCACCTTGCTTGCTTGTAGACTTCTAAACCCGACAGGAATGGCAAGGCATACGATGGATTTGTTTTCATGGTGTCTGACTGCTCCATGTGGATATGTTTCCATGGTTTTTAATTTCCCTGTGTGAGTTGGTCTCTGTGGATCTCCACCACTATATTTTCACTTGTCTCTACTGTGTTCAGCAGCATCACACTTATTCCTAAGAATCCAAGCATGAATATCAGTTGCAGCAGTGAGGGATTCTTTTGACAGTTTAGTCAGGCTAAAATACACCTGGGCCTGCACACTTGTATTTCAATGACATAAAACGTTATTATTTAAATCAGGTTGGATTAAATTTTTATATAAGTTGGCAGTAGCTCAGTCCACTGAGGCTCTAGGGCTTGGGAAAGGAAGGTAGCCAGCTCAAGGTCAATGTGGACCAAAAAGTTTGGAGTGTGAATTGGCAGTAGTGCCTGAGCACTGCCGAGGTGCCCTTGAGCAAACAACTTACAACTTGCTTATTCCGGCGCACCACAAAGGGGCTGCCTGCCGTTCTACCTGTGTGTGTGTGTGTGTGTGTGTGTGTGTGTGTGTGTGTGTGTGTGTGTGTGTGTGTTTTGGGCCTGTACCTAAATGTATATGCATGTGATGATTTATTAATGATAAATTACAGTGGGCGTGAGGCGGAGTTTCCCTCACCTCACGCCCTCAGTCAGCTGGGATAGTCTTCAGCTCCCTGTGACCCGCCACAGCGGATGAAGCGGTAGAAGATGAATGATTATAAAATAAAAAAAATTAAAGTGAAAAAATAATTTCCCCTACGGGTGACAAATAGAGGTGGATTCTTCTTCTAAAATTGGACTTCAAATTGGACTTCAAGGATATTTTATCCAAAACATCCTTCAGTGAGGCTGCAGGGCTCACAGCAAACATTTTAATACCTGCCCTGTGACATTAAGTAGTAAAAGCTGTCTGTCATGCCTCCACATCTAAACAGATGTATTTGTGTTTGTGTGGTATGTAGCTATCATTTTGGTCTGGCTTTATTTTTGTTCTTTCTTACATAAGTGAAGCTACACCTTCCACTTTTACCTCAACCTAAAGGTAACCTCACCCCAGTATGATGACTATATGATTACAATTCAGACCTCTGAATGTGGTCCCTGGTTAGTTCACTCATGTTTGTACTTTTGATACAAGGTGATGAACGCTTGTCATTTTAGAAATTTTGCGAGTTTGTCCTTAAACTCTACCTGTCCTGGTTGAAGTGGACATTAGAAGTGATGAAATGGTAAGATGTGCTTTTGAACTGGAGACCAGAAAGTACTTATTAAAAAACTACAAAGATAGAAGACTACAAAGAAATATTTCAGTTATAAACTGAATGTGATAGAGGAGTTGTAAAGTTGCCCAATATTCAGTGTGAATGGTAAACTGACAAATGATAAATATGCTATCTAAACATCGCAGTCAACAGATTTTTTTCAAATATTTCTTAGAAACTTTTCACAAATGGACAGATGCAATTGGGAAGATGTACATCATATTACACATTTTCTAATAAAAAATGCAAGCAAATACTATAAACACATTCAGAAGTTCATGGGAAGGGGGAAGTGGGTTGGACGGCAGGGGGAGGTTAGGGGTTATTTATAAGGTTTTTCTTTGACAATCAGGTTGTCTTGTATGGTCCAGAAAGTACTGACAGGTCTTAAAATACAGTGTTACGTGTCACAATTCAAAAGCAAGGCCAGAACCCCGGATACAGAGTACAAGAGCAACACGTTTATTAAGCACAAAGTAACACATAAGGCAGTGGGGGGTATTTTTAATGTGTTTCTAGTAGGTTTTACTTCTTTATAACCTTCAGTACTTGTGATATCTACAGATGCAGTTCATCGATAGAAACAAACATAAAAGAGAAGCATAAAGTACAGTTAGTGTTAGAATCTGAAGCAGGTGGTGGTGTCACTTGATTCAATAGTGACGATAAACCTCATCAGTAGGACAATCGGTATAACTGATTATTATATAATTAGAACTGATTGCGGCTTTGAGCTGGTATTAAGAACAGGAGGGGCTGCTGGTAGTGCTCCAAGAGCATGAGAATGGAGATGGTGCAACATCACCTCCTCCCCAAAAAATTAATCTCAGCAAAAGAAAAGAAGAGAACTCCTCTCTGGGCCCCAGGGGGACTGAGTGGACTTTGAGGTGTCTGAAGGGGCAAGCCCTCGATTTGCACTCAGATACTCTTTTAAGATGGTGGGAAAATCATCCTTGACTTACTCTCTTGTTGAAGGTTGACAGAAAATGTATAATTGAATGCATTGTGAGCACTACCTAGGAGTTAGTACTAGGCACCGCTGAAAGTGGGCCTGTTTCACAAAGCAGGTTTGGTGGAAACCCTGGGTATATTAAACATGAAATGAGGGAAACCCAAGGTTTCTGATTTCATAAAGGGAGGTAACTTAACCCAGGATCACAGAAGTAACCCTGACCTGTTTCACGAAGCAAGATAACTGAACCTCTTGGTTTGTTACCGCAGTAACAGACTCTCTGAAGCTAACCTGGTAGGGAGCAGGTTTTCTTCCAGAAACTCAGGGTTTCCACGGACTCCACCCTCTTTCACAGCTGCTCACGTAGTTTCATTTCCTGGTTTTGTCGGAAGGAGAGTTTTCCCACAATTCGGTTTCATAAAAAACTATTTTAGAGGTATTTTAGAGGTAAATGTGACTTGTCCGTTTGACGAGGATCCAATTGATGCAGGTGCAGCATTCATTCACAGAGAATTAAATATTTTTGTATCCTGTTCAGATGTCCCATCACATCCAGACAGTTACCTTTATGATCAGTACTGGTTCACATCCCAATCCATCACACACAGCCACGATCTGATCCATCCTCACATTTGCAGCATAACAAATTACAGTCGTGCTCTTACATGCCAGCAGGTATTGTGAGAACTGCTGCATTTTTTTTCTTTGCAAACAGTTGTTTTCTATATAATGTGGGAGATGCTCTGTGTGCCTCGCCTTGAAATGGCTTTAACTCTGGTTTGTCAATTTCCCTGGAGATACACCCATCAGAATCATCAAGGAGGAGTTTCACAGGATTGCAGGTGAATGATGTAGACATCTGATGAATTAATTTGAAATTCTATTCATCATCACATACAACAACGACTTAATTCATCCTCACAACTGCAGCATAACAAGTTGCAACCACTCTCTCACATCCCATTCTCTCACATTCAAATTATATTCTCTTAATGACATTGTGCTGCAACCTCACACTTGGATCAGTAACATTAATTTATTTTAGGATTTCCCAATGTAATTGGCTGCATAGATGGTACCCACACACCAAGTAAGGCTTTCTCACAGAATGAGGCTGTTGATGTGAACAGGAAGTCAATTTACAGAATAAATGTACAGGTGCATGTAGCTTTAATACTGTTTCAACATGCTAAAGATTGCATCATAGATAAACTAACTTCTGTCCAGATGTGATATGATGCTGCATACTCAAATTCCTGATTTGGAGGCAACGTGTTCTGGGTTGGTTCATGACTCACAGATGTATGATGTTTTACCTGAGCAGCAGACTGTAATTCGGTCAGTAACCTAAAGATTTTCACAATAATTCATTAGTCTCCATTGGTTAATACACTCCAATGAATTCACTATACATTATAGGACAGTTTGATGATTTTTTTTGCTGGGAAACAGGGGTTACTCATGGCAACTGAGGCTGCTGACCCCTGACACTGACCCTGGCCCCCAACAGAACTTCAGATGGGTTCACTGCAGGATAAATGCCCAGGTGGAGTTGACTATACGCCTGCTGAAAGGCTGTTGCCAGTGCCTACATAACCTCAGGATGGTTCTTGAGAGGACTCATAAAATAATTGTGTTCTATATAGTATTGCCACTATTAGAGGAGAACAGCAACCTACCCTATAAACTGAAGACCCCAGTGATGACCCTGTCCACCTGCCTGCATCCAAGATGGCAGACCAGTGAAAGACAACATTTGACAGAAACTGACCATCACCACAATCACAGAGGGCACTAAAAACATACAATAAACATTTCATTTGGTCATCTTTATTTCTTACAAATACAAAGTGATTTGCAATTTTAAATATCATTCCAATAGTTAACGTTCCAATAGTTCACATGATTTTTAGAAAGTGAATTCTGCAAACTTCTTTAAGAGATAGCTGGAAGTACATGAAGAGGACATTAAAACATACAGTTGCATATGAATTCCACAGAACAAACTGCTGGTGTTTACTGAGCGTCTATCTCACTGTAATAACCTGTTTAGTTGGAACCCTTCTGCCATGTTCTTTTAAAAACGGATGAGAAAGTGTTAATACTTCAGTGGCTACATGTCATATTCTGTTTTTCACCAGAAGGTTAAGCAATGCAGTAACATAAAATATTAGATAATCTTTTCTTCAATTTCTTTTTGATTTCTTTTCTTTTTGTCAATTAGTAACTCCTGTGTATTATGTGATTAAAACATACAGTAAAAAAAACGTGGAATGCTTAAAACGGCTTTTAAGCAGCACAATGCCAGAGCTGTTGATGTAAGAACTAAAGCAGTTTTGGCTACTAACAAGGAAACCAAGCAAAGAGCTAGATGTCAGCTCTTGATTTCAGTTCCATTGATAATGGGGTTGAGCCAGCTATTCGTTTCAGACGAGTATCCGGTACGGATAACACATTTTTGACGAATACGAGCACGATATGAGTAAAATTCGTCAATACTCGTGCTCGTAAAATTCTCATAACTGCTTGTCTTCACGCTCTGTGATTGGCCAGTCACACACAGCGCCCGCACCTCCCTACAGAGACTGCAGCCAGAGCCGTCGACTTGCTGCTGCACTCGCGCACACACAGACATTGATCTCTCTGTGCAGGGCTTCACTGTAGCTCACGTTGCTATCCTTAGGTTTTCTTCAGCTTGCCTCTGTTTCGTCTATTTAAGGTTACTTGGTGACCTTGTTTCTTGTTTTGATTTGTAGCACGTACGTGGTGCATTGGACCAGACTGAGCTGAAAACTGCTCGTGACGCATCGGTCTCCACCTCCACTCCAGTGTTTTTGTTTTTTTCTCTTTACCTGCTTGCTCTTGGTTGGACACTTTCCCGCTTCATTTCAAATTAATAATTTATGTACTGTATGTATACTTTAAATGTTACATAAGGCACACACACACACACACACACACACACACACACACACACACACACACACACACACACACACACACACACACACACACACACAGGTAGAACGGCAGATCAAAATATATTGGTGCCATCATGAGATCTTAACAATAAAAATGATTAACTATTATGAAGAGCAGACATCTTAATAATGTAGTTGGCTGTAATCACCCAGACATCGGCGGTTCGATTCCCGCTCCCGCCAAACATCCTGGTAATGTGAGCTGACGGTGGAAGGTGTCAGCTCACTTCCGAGGCGCCCACTGCCGAGGCGCCCTTGAGCAAGGTGCCATCCCCCCCTACAAGCTGCTCATTTGGGGCGCACCCCGAAGTCACGACCTGTCACTCTGCCTCCCCTGTACTTCTGCATTAATGGTGTATTAACTGGCCCGACAGGTTTGTTGACACAGGCTCAGCTGAGAGGAGGAGAGAATGGAGCAGCTTCTGGTAGCCTCTTCCTCCTACACTGTGGGATGACTACCACAGGTCAAAGTCAGTTCTGAAAAGTCAAGTGACGCTGCAGAGCTGTTGTCTCCTGATCCAAATACAGATATTGTAGTAGGCAATACATCTGTGGAGATTCTCAGTCATCCAGATCATGTTCCAGCATGAATAAAGTCTATTGGACTTGTAAGAAAGGCTTGAAGATGTTGTTGTTTTTTGTAATCCCTCCCCAGAACACTCAAAAACTCTTTGCAGTATGGTGAAAGGCAACAACTCAGTCAAATATCTGGAACTCCCCACCAGCCATATATAGATGGTTACCCACCTTGCAGGACATGGTCTGCTGGAGCCTGTCACAGCTGGTTACGGGCGAGATGCAGGGTACATCCCAGATGAGACATCAGTTCATGACGAGATCGGCTCATCCGGGGTGTACCCGGGACCACATGAAAGAAGAACAGCCCATCACGCTCACACCTACGGACAATATAGAATAATTAATTCACACCTTCCTGTGGTGAGGCAACTGTGCTACCCACTGCACCACTGTGCTGCCATGACGGTATACAGAGGCATAAAATAAAGTCTACATACAGTACATCTACAGACTTAGACACACAACCCTATCTATCTATCTATCTATCTATCTATCTATCTATCTATCTATCTATCTATCTATCTATCTATCTATCTATCTATCTATCTATCTATCTATCTATCTATCTATCTATCTATCTATCTATCTATCTATCTATTTAATTGTCTGTCTGTCTGTCCGTCCGTCCGTCCATCTGTCCATCCATCCATCCATCCAAGGACCAAACGTTTGAGTTATGTACTTCACAGAAATAGGTAAAGATACTGTTTATGACAATAATTTACGAGACCAGAAAAAAATAAAATGAATTTTAGTTGTATTTCAGTTCCAGCAAAGATATAACAGCTTTGCATGTTTATAGAACAACAAAAATGATCAAAAACAAACAAAACCAAGGCCCTCTGATGCATATACATCATGAGTTAAAGCTCATGTATTGTTGAGATATTAAACGAAAGATTTAAGGTGATAAAAGCTCCTGAAATACAAACATTTGTCTTGCAATCAGAATTTACAAGATTTAAAGTGCAAAACATATTATTTCTGTTGGCCACAGCACAGAAATAGCGGGAAGTTACTCCTGTTTCAAGTACAGACCTTATAACAATCCTGCATCATCAACCTTCACATGTAACCTTGACCCATAAACCTGTCTTATTTTAAAAGTATAAAAACTGTATGAAAATCTCTTTTTCAGATATCTGACCTCTTGGATCAATTCCTACAAAAGCAGACCTATTTTTTGGTGTGTGATTGATCTTGATTTTTTTTTTTTATTCTGATGCATGTCCGAGATTGAAACTGCTTTAGCCTTGAAATTCCTTTTGGCAACAATGTCTTCTTTTGTTAAATTTTTTCAGGACACACAAATTAGAAAGATAATTTTTTGCCTTGCAGCTGATGCTGTTATCCCCACAATGACAGACTCAGTTGAATTAATTGATTCATTTAGAAAACCAATAATAACTGTACAGGACCTGGTAATCAGACTTAAATCTTGCTTGCATGCTTCTCCAAACAATGCATGCATTTCCTTTTGTTTTTTGTTTTCTTGGATAAAACTCTGAACAAATGACCCTAAATATTTTTTGGATTTTCCTGCCCAATACATCATCTTAATATTCTCTAGCCAGCTCCACCAGACATTTTTATTTATAAAGATGCCTCATGTGCTAACAGGCTGTTGGCAAGTTGAACAGTGTATAATTGAGGTACAGAGTCAGGGACGACGCACACAGGAAAGCTTTTAAAGCACTGTTTTCTTGTAGCTCCTTAGATCTTAACCAACCACTGGAAGGTTTGGGTAATAAAGCACTGCCCAGCCAGGCCTCTAGGGATTGGCCACTGCCTGTGTGACTCATCCATTGTGGCTGATTTCTTCCCAGTCCTTGCTATTAATAACATCTGAGCCCCTCTGAACTCTAGTTTCTAATAGCTTCACATCCTCTACTTGGCCCAGAAAAGAAACACATTCACCTTTAATGCTACATCCCCAAAAAATGAAAATGAAGCATCCTCCTCCTTTAAGTTACATGAAAATCTTGACACCAGTTAGTATATACCGTATCTATACCAGGTGTTTCAAAAGTTCCTCATCACTACATGCTGAAGTTTTGAAATATACAGAGGCACAGCATCAGTGCTCTTAACACATTAAATTACACCTTTAATTTATTTATTTACATTTAGGGTAGACAGTACAGTATTTGCAAACTGAATTGCAGTATTTAAGGCGAATGCTTTTTAAACTGTAAGCCTACAAATGCACATATAATACAGCTTTACATGGCGTGTGTTTAGTTTTTCTTCTGCATTGTATGCTGTTAATTTAAAAGTGGAGCCAGAACAGGAAATGAGAATTCCCACGTTCAGTGATGATGCTCATGGGGTCTATTTATGCCTTTGTGTGGGCATATTTGTTGACGCTTAGATTAAATATTACCATATTACTTGTTTTCAATCCCATCTGACTCACAAATTTAATCCCAAAACGTTAAAATATGCTGAATGTAGGAAGTGTGGTTGTGTGTATTTGTTCTGAAAAAGAAACAACTCAAAGTATAGACACCTATCTAGCTACACACAGAGGTCCCTCTTATCAAATGGGATGCCAGGATGCTAAGTAATAGCCAATGGCAGAGCAGCTATTTGAATGTTGCGTTCAGGAACCTGTGGGAGCTGCGAGTAGCAGCCCATACTGTATTTTTACCTTTCGTAACTCTAAATTTCTTTCGTAACTAGAGGCAATATTTTACTGTTGAGGCGTTTCGTAAGTAGAAAATTTTGTGTGTATATATATATATATATATATGTATATATATATATATATATATATATATATATATATATATATATATATATACTGAATATACACACAAAATTATCCACTCTTCCCCAAACGACTGCAGGAAACAGAACATTCTGCTGGATACCAAGGTTATCTGCACAGAAGCTAAAAAACTTTATGAAACCTTTGCTCACAGCGATGACATTCATGACAGCGAAGAAGAGGATTTTGGGCCATCAATGAGTGCTGATCATGCAGTAACAACCCGATTAAATGCCAACCTTGTACTGACAATTAAAAATATTATTTTACAGTATTTCCAAAAACTATTATGGTTATTTGTTGAAAACGTTTATGTTATGGTTTTCTTGAAATGCTTGGGCCTGAAAACAGGTTTTGGTCTTTGATTTCATTGTATACATAGTTCAGTATTGTATAATAACTAAAAAATAAAGCGGACCACTTCACGGATTTCACCTATCACGGGTACTTTTTGGAACGTAACCCCCACATCAATTGCATGTTCTTGAAACACACTGTACACAACAATAGTATAGTAATAGTATAGAAGTATATTTATACATATATTAAAATATATTTATCTAAGGAAAATCCGTTAAAATAGTATTAACTTTTATTATGTGATTTCTGGTTATGTTAGGCCAGCAGAGAAGGCTTGCTGACCCGCTATTGATTTTGAGATTAATATTTTAGACACTTTGTCTCTCTAATTTTGCACAATATGTAAAATAGACGTTAAAGATGTCTCTGATGTTCTTGTTGTTGTTCTTGTTGGTGTTTGTACTTTACCTTTAAGTTATGTTTGAGAGTTGAGAGCAAACTGTGAGCTCCGCTGGTGGTTCCAAATGTAGAGAAAATTTGTTAAATCCTAATCTGCTAAGGGAAATATCTCTTTCTTGTCTGTTTATTTTGTCACTCTGTTCCTGCAGTGCTGCAAGTATGACTTAAGGGCAGGAATAAAAAATTTTCTGTGTTGTGTCAGAGAAGCCCAGCAGGACTGTGGAGAGATAAAATCCACTCCTGGAAAAACCGAAGCTCCAGTATCTCAGCTATAACACCAGAGCAGAATGGGGCCAGAATGAAATGTGGGCTTTCAAAACTATTTTAGTTTTTTCCTTCTAATCTTGCCCAATCTGTTGCTTTGGGGTAACTAATGACATGAACAAATCTAGATTAATCAAATCCCCAACAGAAACAACAACAACTCCCCCAGATTAACAAAGAGGAGGCCTAATAGGCAGAAGACTCCTGAGATTTATTGAAGTACTCTAACATATCTGTCAACACTGAGCAGGTGAGCAGGGCAGTGATGCCTCTGATTGTTATTGATCCTCCAGTGTCTGCAGCCTCGTACAAATATCTATAAGCATGGCTAAATTGAAAGTGCTGATGCTTAAAATTGAACTGACCTGCCTCATGTGGCTCAGGTCTCATATAGCAAATCCCGTGTACTCATTTATTTTCCTCTTGGTTTACATGCAGCTTATTGAAACTTTTAATCTAATTTATTATCAATAATTCAAAAGTCAATAAGTTACAAAAATAGTTGTCCATTACTCTCCATTATCTCACCTGGCTGATAGACACAGGGGAATATAGTGTTTGTCACTTTAATATAATTTTCTTTGGCTCGGGGGATTACAGGATTACTTGATTACAGAGTTGAAGTGTCAGGTGGAATAACTTGATAGATATATCAGAGAGACTTGGAAATCAGCATCAGAGTGCAGCACACCACTGGTCTCACTAATGAATGCCAATCTCTTCCCAAAAATTAGTTTAACAGACACTAGCATGAGTGTGTATGGAGGTGTGCAAAAACGTGGGTGGATCTTTGTCTTGGATGAAGTTGCAGCTGTCATGGTGTTTTCTCTTTGATGCAGAAGAGTAAATGAGTTGAAGCAGATGATATTGCCACAAGTCATCACAGTGGGTCACGGGGAAAGTCCAGCAGGGACTCTGACCTTCAGCAAGAACTGGCCAAAGCAGAAAAGAGATGCGGCAACAATGTGAAAGACTGTAGTTCTCTGTTTTGCGGGGATCATTATGTTTATTACAGAATACACTGAACAAAATTAATTATTTTAAAAAATTCTCCAGCAGGCCCCTATTCACATCAGGACTAACAGAACAGGGCATTATATCACTCAAAGGGGAGCCACACTATTTTTTAGAGGTATGAGTGGAAACAAGAATATATTTTTCTGTGTCACCTTTCCTTAAACACTGTGTTTGTCAAAAGCAGATATGATTGCTACCGAAAATAGATCAGCTTGCAGTGACACTTTCTTCCACTGCCACAAAAGCTTCATTATCTAATGCACACAAGTGTTTGTGCTTCAAGAGATCCAGACTTTCTTAGTCACTCCAGAAATCATTTGCTGGCAAAGCAAAAAAGCAAAAAAAGAAAGGAAAAGAAGAACAAAGGAAAAAAGTCAGCATATCACACAAAAACAGTTTTGACTCAACGCAAAGTGCGATTCACAAATTTTCATGAGAAATGATGGCAGAAAAAGATAGCGACCTGAAGAAATGTGTGAAATTACAAACAGTTGCTTACAAAAGTATCCATACCCCTTGAAATTCTCACCTTGAAAGGGGGACAATCTTATATACTTCTGAGCATGTGCAAGCGGGCCGCAGGTCGTGTGCTCTGAGTGAGTGTTGTTTTATGTTTTTAACTTTTTAAAATTTTTTTATCTTCTTACCTTTTTTCACAATGGACTGTACTGTGCTCATGTACTCTAAGGAGGAAATGCTATCCTTGAAAGTCAGAGGAGAACCTGGGATTCATGATCTCACCCCCACTGAGGTCCAGTGGAAGTACAGGGGAAGCCAAGGGGATAAACAACAGGCTAAGCTAATGGCTGGAGCCACTAGGTCCTAGTGGTTCAGACCCTCGATTCCCTCTTCTTATGGGAACGTCAACTGTCTGCCCAACAAGTTCGATGAGATGACAGCACTGTGCAGGACTGAGCAGCACCACAGGAAGACCAGCTTGTTCCTGTTCTCTGAGGTGGCTGACCGGCGACATGCCCGATGCTAATGTCGAAATTGACTGGCTTCTCCTCTGTACGAGGAAACCAGAAAAATAACACCGCCAGGAAGAAGAAGAGAGGAGGTGGATTAATTATTTATACTAATGACATATGGTGCTACCCAGGACATGTGACAGTGAAAGCAACATTGTGCAATCATGATCTATAGCTAACAGCTGTTAGGATGAGACCCTCCTCACTAGTGCATGAGTTTTCACACGTCATTCAGTCTACATGACACCCAGGGCGGACCCTGACACTACATGTGAGACCATCTATGCAACCACTTCTCCTCTTTGGACCCAGCACCTGGAGGCTCTTGGTCGTGTCACTGGTAATTTCAACCATGTCACTCTGGACTCGACACTACCATCAATGGTCCAGTGTGTCCGCCACACATGCCACACATTTAGTGTGCGCTCACATGGGGAGAATGTCGAGGGAACGGCTGAGTGTCTAACCAATTACATGAACTTCTCTGTCTATATGGTGGTACCTGTGAGGACAGTCAGGTGTTACCCCAACAAAAAAACAGTGAGGCCAAGAGGACTACAGGAGAAAACTGCAGAACCAGCTGGGGCGCAACCCGGTGGGAGAGGTCTGGAGTGGCATGAGGACCATCACCGTATACGGTGAGGGGTGCAGAAAAATGGAGGGGAACGTGGAGCAAACTGATGAAAACAGCTTTTTTTATCGGTTCAGCTGCCCTGCCACTCCATGCTCCTCATCTCAGAGGTCCTCTGGCCCTGCTGACTACCTTCCACATGCCTCCTCCTCCTCCTCTCCCTCTCAATCTACCTCACCTACCTCTCCAGGGCCCAATCCAGACATCCCATTATTTATTGGACACCCTTCCCTTACTTCAGTCACCAGACCCCATAACTCACTGGATCAAACACAACTCCCTCACACTACCTCTTCCCACATGGCCATTACTGCAGACCAGTTGACATCAGTGTTGAAGAGGCTTCATCCTAGCAAGGCAGCTGGACCAGAACAGGTCCCCCAAGACTCCTACGGGCTTGTGCTTCCCTTCTCTTCTTCTATTGATTAGTCATGCAGCACTACAATTTTGTAATGCCCTAGAATTCAAATTCTTTATTTGGGGGCTTTTAGCAGGTATGAGATTAAATGCGATTAATTAGATTAATTAATTGCCAATCCTGTAATTAATTAGATTAATTTTCTTAACCACCTGATAGCACTACTTAAAATGTTATTAATCTAGTATACAAAACATCAAGATCGATAAGTGAGCATAGTATTTGTTCATGGCTCACACACCATTAACAAGCTGCTCTGCCAGTGCGTGTGGCTCTACCTCCACATCTTGTTGAAATGCTATAAATAGATTTTCTTTCTGCTACATGTCTTCTTCCTCCTATGCACCTTTTACAGCACAGAAAAGGCAATTAAATGACAGTCGCTGGCAAGAAAATACTTGGATGTGATTTGATGTGTGTGGAAAAGCAGAAACAAAGGAAAGTTAGCTCAAAGAAAACAGTCCACGAAGTTTCACACAAGGAAGGTAAACGCGCTTCATAAAAAGTAATGAGCAGCTATTAGCTTGGGTAGCGCCACAGTGTTCCCCTGCCTGAAGATATTGGTTATCCCAATTATTACATAATATTGCAAAATGTTGACTGTGAGAAGAAAATATTATGTTAGATCATATGATTGATTCAGCTACTTACTTTCTCTTTTCTTTAAATTGAGGAAGACATAAAATTTTAAAGTGCCACAGAACTGTTTTTTATATTATTACCACAGACAAATGCCCAGCTTCAGGCTGGGGGAGATTGCTGGCCAAAACTATAGAAAAATTTAATTATGGTATGTTTACTGGCCATTCAAAAAAATGCAACTCTAACTTTGACAAATGTTGAAGGCTAAATGCATGTTCTTGACAGTTGATCCATGTTAGATGCTGCTTCTGTGTAATGAAATATGATAGTAGAAAGATAAAGCACTAAAAAGGACATATCACTACTGTAACAACTCATCTCACAACAGACCGCCTTATTTTAATTTTCCATCAATCCATACATCTATCCAGCCATCCATCCATTCATCCATCATCTTTTCACCGCTTTAACCGCCGTTGCAGGTCACGGGGAGCTGGAGCCTATATCACGTGGCTTTGGGTGTGAGTCGGGGGAAACTCTGGGCGATGCCAGTGTGCTGTGGAGCCACACAGAGACACTGACAAACATGCACACACATGGTCAATTTGGAACGTACAATTAGCCTGAAGCATAATGTATGTTTTTGGAGGTGGGAGAAAGCCGTAGAACCGGGAGACACCCCACACAGACACAGGGAGGACATGCAAACTCCACACAGAGCAGAACTTGAACCCAGAACCACTTTGCTGTGCAGCTACAGCGCTAAC
This sequence comes from Antennarius striatus, assembly GCF_040054535.1. Classification (NCBI taxonomy): domain Eukaryota; kingdom Metazoa; phylum Chordata; class Actinopteri; order Lophiiformes; family Antennariidae; genus Antennarius; species Antennarius striatus. Next base: position 10,496,268 of record NC_090793.1, read on the forward strand.
CATTGCGCCACCGTGCCGCCCATTTAATTTTATATTTAGGTAAATGTATGTTTAACATACCATTAGCCTTCACACCTGTTTGCCACTGGAGCTCATGACGCATTGACATTAGCATAGAATGCTGTAGGAATCATTATTTCCATCTGACAAGACACACTGCACTTTGAGCAGAGTACAAGTACGATTTTATTACTGATTGATATATAGACGTATTGTTTATTATTGCTCATGATGAAACACAGTTTACACGTTTTCAACATATGATTTGAAAATGGAGTCAACTTCTTCCTCTGCCCTCTGAGGTCTTCTAGTACCTTACGATTCCAACAGATAAGGAGTTGTCATTTGAATGAGGAGATAAGCATCATAACTTCTTAATTGAATGATGACTCACTCAATACTTTCACATTAATGTAATGACACTAAGTATATAAACATTTTTTCCTTATGAGCCTCAAAAATCCATCACATTGTGGACATGCAAGCTGTCATATTCAAAAATAACAATGGTTATTTGAAAATTATATTTAGTTTACTTTTTATTTAATCATCCTATCTTTTCATGGGTTGCAAGGAGATGGAGTGAATCCCTCCTGGCCTCGTGTGTCCAGTGGTGTTTCTCACCAGCTCATGCACTTAAATCCATGGCAGGAAGTCAACAATTCTAATTTGTTGAACAGTATGTCCACTGAATGAGTAGCAATCAGTTCTAATCTATGTGTTGCAGCATTGTAATGATATAAGAATAAATCCTCCTTACAAGGAAAAACACCTTGGACGAGGCCCACAGCTGCTTGTTAACATTGCTCATTAAAACTAAGTAAATTGCAGAGATGGAGATGGACAGAATGCAAAGCTGATCTAATGAGATCAGATTTATCAGAGATTTATCAGTCGCTGATTTTAAGAGGCTTTGTGAGGCGATCCACAAGGGAAATTAATTAGCAAAATTAAGATTAGAACAATCCAGTGATTCATACCAAATACCCTTCGATGCATCCGATTAATGAATATCAGAAAAAAAACAAGATAACAGAGGGAATGGATGTGATGAACCACTACATCGTAAAGACAGCTAAACATGATTGGACCAGTCAATGTCAAAAATCCATTTTTGAGAGCTGGTCTAATAAACTATGACACATGAGAAAATATTGTAATTTTTCTTTAGGCTAAAAACTGCATATCTGTAAAGTGCCTCCGATGATATGAGTCATGCTTTTGTTTTTGTAGTCCCTCCCCTACCAACCACCTTCTTGGATCCTTTGCCCCTCCCAACCGGACTCCTTCCCCTCTCCACTTTTCACCATGGCAGAAGGTAGGCAGCTTTGCATCCCTGCTACATTACTAGAAATTTAGAATTGTTTCCTAATGCAGGGACTTTGCTCAGCATGACTCATAAATCACAGCAGGAAAAAAAAAAGATGCAGATACCACCAAAGTTTTGTAAGTACAAAAACAAACAAACAAAATAGACAATAAAGCAAAACAAATTAGAGCTCCTGTTTTATAGTCATCCTTTCCTGTAGTTTTCTTATTTTCAGAATTAATGTTCTTTGTTGCTCAAACGTTGATGAATATCTGAAAGGATGATAATTCTAAGAGCCTTAAAAACCCGCTTACTGTTTGGTTCAGTAGCATTAAACGCATAAAAAGCTAATTCATCACCTTCATGCAAAGGTACAAAATATAAATCACAAAAACTAACAATCTAATATAACCTAGGATTTGGCATTCACATATGTGGATAAGTTGAATGGTTTGTATTATTTAAATGTGCCACGCATATCCTGAGAACTTAATGTGATTCTCTGATGCCACACATCTGTGTACTGTGAGCAGTAAGAACCTCACACCGAATAAGGAACAACTCCCCCCAAAACCCTTTTAACGGGGAAAAAATGGATGGGAGAAACCTCAGGAAGACTACAGAGGAGGGACCCCTCTTCCAGGGGCGGACAGACGAAGCAATAGGTATTGCATGTACAGATTAACAACACAACAGTAATAATAACAATAACATTAAGAATAACAATAATAAATGTGTGACAAAATAATGCTGATCTATCCAGTAGAGTGAGTCACCACTAGCCGATGAAGCAGAAAGAGGTCACCAATTGCCGAGGATCCACCACTCTGAGGACAGACGAAATAAATGCCTAAGTCATTGTTCTGAAAAAAAAAAAAAAAAAAAGTGGATCATTACCCCTGTCAAAATCCAAGCCATTGCTGGAACAAATGCAATGGAAGCAGACTCCCCTAGTGGATGGTGATGCAGATCCATCGTGTAGCTTTTGATACCACCAGCCAAGGAAGCATACAGAGGTCACCAATAGCTGATGATCCATCACACACAGGCCTAAGAGAGAGAACAGGAGAAGAAGGGAGAGAGATATAGAGAGAGCAAGGGGGAGACTGGTTCTAGAGGGACCAAAATGGCAGTGGATTAATGAGAGGCAGGGGCCTAATAAAGAAAATAAATCCTACGGCTCATCGGCAGGACTAGGCTAAACCTAATCATTGAGACTGCTCTCCCCCCACAAATATTAGATAATTGTTAGAGAAAACAGATACACTTTGAGTCTGAATTTAAAGATTTCTACTGATTCAGACTTTCTAATATCAATAGGGAGATTATTCCACTGGAAAAAGGTGCGATAAGAGAAGGCCCACTGGCCAGCTGATTTCTTTTTTACTTTGGGAACACACAAGAAACCTGTATTATGAGAGCCCTCATTGAAGTGCATGGTTCATGCTGATCAGACTTGTAGGGGGTAGCAAGCCCATTAACACTTTTATACGTCATTAAAAGTATTTTAAAGTCAGATCTAACATGAATCAGACGCCAATGTAATGAAGCTAATACTGGGGTGATGTGGTCATATTTCCCGGTATTAGTTCAGATTCTCGCTGCTGTATTCTGAACCATTTGAAGGCTTCTTGTACTAGACCGAGGCAACCCTGATAGTAGAACATTGTAATAGTCAAGTCTAGAGGACACAAAGGCATGAATCAGAATCTCTGCATCCCAGCCATAGATAGGAAGGACCTAATTTTGGAGATATTGCATAAATGAAAGAAGGCGATCTTTGTCACGTCTTTAATATGCTGATCATGGGAGGGCGTTAAAAGTTGAATCTAACATAACTCCAAGATTCTTGACTGTTGAACTTGGGGATATCAAACAGTTATTTACAGACATAGTTGTTCAAATTTATGTCTATGTCGGGCAGGGCCAATGATTAGCATCTCAGTTCTGTCTGGGTTTAGGAGCACGAAATTACTTGACATCCACTATTCACGGCAGAAAGACAGGCCTCTAATTTAATTAATTCTGATTGATCATCTGCTTTTATGGGCATGTGCAGTTGTGTGTCGTCAGCATAAGAATGGAAACTTATTCCAAAGATGCATATAATTTGACCAAGAGATGAAAAATATAGGGAGACTAGCAAAGGACCAAGTACAGACCCCTGACGTACGCCATACATAACGTCGGAGAAGTTTTAGTATTATTAAGAGACACATTGTGACCTGTCATAAAGATAACATTTTAACCATGCAAAAGCTATACAGTGATCTATAGTATCAAACGCTGCACTAAGATCCAATAGTAAGAGAACAGAAGTGTTATCAGAGTTCATATTCAGTAGGAGTTCATTTACAATTTTAGGTAGAGCTGTTTCAGTGGAATGGCAGCCTGAAAAGCAGAATTGAATGGTTAGAAGAAAGCCACTAAGTGATAAAAAATCTAAGAGCTGTTGAGATACTACCCTTTCTAGTACTTTAGATAACTGGTATATAAGAAACTGGTATATAATTATTTAAAGACTCTTGGTCAAGATGTAGCTTTTTAAGCAGAGGTTTAACTACGGCTGACTTAAAGCTAATGGAAACAGGAGCAAACAGTTTATTTAGCACAAAGTAACAACAGAAAATCACTTTTGAGGGAGACACTTGACTAACAAACTGGCAACGGACAATCATTTTCTAGATAAAAGGCTAACCTAAAAAAGTATCAACAGAAAATCACCTTACTTAGGGAGAAGACCAAAAACAAGAGGGAGAGGAGGGCAGAGAAACATGATCAGAAAAGAGAACACAACCATGATAGTACCCCCTCCCCCCATGACAGTACCCCCCCCCCCCCCCACACACACCCAAGGAAGGCCACCTGGCATTTTACCTGGTTTCCTTGTGTTGCGGATGTACAGTAGAAATCCTGCAGCAGCTGTGGGTCTAATATGAGGGAGCGTGAGATCCAGGAGCAGTCCTCCGGGCTGTATCCCTCCCAGTCAACAAGATACTGGTAACCTCTGCCTCGACTGCGGACATCCAGGATGCGATCGACTGTGTATGCAGGATGTGGCGGTGGCTCTGGTGGTTGAAGGGGATTGTTGCTCACCGGTTTTAGTAGAGACACATGGGAAAACCAGGTGGATTTTGAGTGATGCTGGAAGCTAGAGTCGTACGGCACTAGGGTTAATGATCCTGTCAATGGTCCGATGAGCCAAGGAGCCATTTTTCGGGAGTATATTTGCAGAGGCAGGTCCCATGCCGACAGCTAGAATCGTTGCCCTACCCTGCAGTCTGGAGTTGGGATCCTCCACCGGTTAGCTAGACACCGATTGTGCTCAGTCGTTCTACCCAGAGCCGCTCATGTCTCACTCCAGACCCGCCGGACCCTGCGGAATTGGGCCTGGATAAATGGAATTGCAAATCCTGACTCCTGGCTGGGAAACAGAGGAGGCTGGTAGCCTGAGGTCACCATAAACGGGGACATACCTGTGGCGGTGCTGATCAGGGAGTTGTGGGCGGGGAGGCCCGAGGCTACACAGCGAAGGAAGTCCTCGACCAGGATCTGGGTGAATGAGAACAGGGGTCTTTATAAAAAGATCTTTCAACTTCTCGAAAGCGTATTGAGCATCACTGGCCCATGAAAACTAAATGTTGGTGGACGTTAAACACGTGAGGGGAGCTGCAATGCTGCTGTGATTACGAATGGACTGTCTAAAAATTAGCAAACCAAAGAAAACGCTGTAGCTGCTTTCAACTAGTGGGAATAGGATAATCCCTGACCGCATCTATTTTGGCTGGAATCGGCCCTGAGTTGTCCCCGTTCCACCAAGTAGCCCAGGAACTTAACCGAGGAAACGTTAAACTCATATTTCTCTGCCTTGACAAACAGCTGATTTTCCAACAACTTCCTGAGAACATCCCTCAAACGGTCCACGTGCTCCGTCTGTGACTGAGGAAAAAGAAGTATATCGTCTAAGTAAACCAACAGTCTTATTTAGTAAGTCTTTGAGAACATCATTTATCATAGACTGGAAAATTCCTGGTGTCCAAAAGTACATGGTTATGCCTTTTGGACTCACTAAGTGACCCAAATGGGTACTAAAAGCAGTCTTCCATTCATCGTCCTCACCGATCCTAACCAGGTGGTAGGCATTTTGTTGGTCCAGTTTTGAGAGCACTGTCACGTTGTAGAGGGGGCTGAATACAGAATCGAGCAGGAGCAACTTGTTCTTAACCGTGATAGCATTGAGGCCAGTGTAGTCAATGCAAGGACACAGGGTTTTATCTTTCATTTCCACAAAGAAAAACCCTACGCCCACCGGAGATGAGGAAGGTCTTATGAGTCCTGCAGTCAATGATTCATTGATATACAGGTATTTCTCCATTGCTTCTCGTTTGGGCTTAGTCAGGTTGTAAATCCTGCGGGTTGCAAGTGGAGCCCCGGCAAGCAAGTCTATATTGCAGTCATATGGCCTGAAAACCTCTTTTAAATCATGGTACTCACTGGGAACGTTACTCAAATAAATCATTTCTGAGGTGTGGTCAGGATTCTGGGTTCTTGTGGGTACTACAGACTTGGGACAATGAGTATGGCAATGGTTACTCCAGTTCCTGATCATCCCTGTGGACCAATCATTGTGGGGGGTTGTGCAGTTTTGATCATGGGATTCCTAAAATCACTGATGCGAGTGGGGAAGATATTACATAAAACTCAATGGTTTCAAGTTAAGGGGCGTGGTTCGGTGCATTTTCTCTTTCAAGAGTCTTCCATCAAACACCAGAACCTTCTTGTGAGAGGACAGTGGAGTCAGTGAAATTCTGTTATTTTTAACAGTGTGTATAAAATTGTCATCAGCCCCTGAGTCTATTAGCACTTGGACAGGCAAAGGGCGTTGTGACTAATGAATCCCACCTGGTTCTTGTATCTGTAAAGACGAAGAAGAAGACATTCGGCTCACCATCACTGTCCTGCCTACTGGTGAGCCGCGCCTTTTGGGCAATTCTGGGCAACTGATGAGAAGGTGGCCACCGCGGCCACAGTAAATGCAAAGTTTTTCTGTCAAGCGACTCTGTCATTCAGCAGGTGAGTCGAGGCCTCCCCAACTGCATGGGTTCATCCAAAAAAGACACGTTGGGCTGGAGCTCGGGGTGATCAAGATGATTAACATGAGGCTTTTTAAAACAGGTTCGGTCTGTCTTCTTTGCCGGTTCGTATTGTAGTTCCGTATTGTAGTTCTGCCTTGTAGTTCTGTCTTGTTTCTGCCTATGTTCTGTATTTCTGCTTACGTATTGTTTTTTATTTTTGCCTTTATCTGGAGTTTTTGAATTTCTGATTAAACCATGGACAAAAGCTTCTCCACCTGTATCCTGCATTTGGGTCCATACCCTAATCTCTGTGACAGTCTCTCCCTGATCCTGTTGTCAATGCGTGGTTAATGTAACTAGCTCATTAAGGGATGTGCAGTCGTCTCTTAAGGCTAGCTTATCCTTTATCTCCCTTGTTAGACCCTTCTGAAAGATGGCCTGTAGCACTGAGTCCCCCCACCCATTACTGGCTGCAAGAATCTGGAAGTTAACAGCATACTTGGAAACTTTTGACTGTCCTGCTGTAAATCTAACAGTTGTCCTACTGCCTCTCTGCCACATACCGGATGATCAAAAACATGCTTCATCTCATCTGTAAAAAGCTTGTAATCAGTGAGTAACTCTGATTCCTGCTCCGTTATAGCTAAGGCCCAAGCTGCCATCTGCCCTGATAGTAGTCTCATCACATAAGCTACTGTTGACTGGGTGGTAGCGTACATGGTGGGCTGCTGGTTAAAAACTAATGTGCACTGTAAAAGAAATTGTGCACAAGTGCCTAAATCTCCAGAATACCTAGCTGGGATAGGAATGAATGAATGGCTCTCTGGGAGAAGATGTCTGGGAGGTGGGTGGTGCTGCCGCCGGCTGGGGGGGCGATAGACCCAAGGAGCTGGATGGTGAGAGCTGGTCGTTGATGGCTGCCAGCTGGGTACCCAGCTACGTCACGTTGGTGGAGAGTTGCTGCAGGTGCTCCTTTACTCGCAGCAGCGTTGTCCCATGTTGGCCGACCAATGCTCCTTGTGTTGAGAGTGTGTGCTTGAGACGCTCTGTCTCTGCGAGGTCCATGCTGGCCAGAAGATTCTGTTAAGTGCTGCGAGAAAAAAGCAAGGCCAGGACCCCGGATGCAGAGTACAGGAGCAAACAGTTTATTATGCACAAAGTAACAACAGAAAATCACTTTTGAGGGAAATGCTAGACTAACAAAGTAACAACGGAAAATCACTTTAAAGAGAAAGTCTAACCTAACAAAGTAACAACAGAAAATCATCTTCTAAGAAATACTGTAACTCTAGCTAACAAAGTATCAGCAGAAAATCACCTTACTTAGGGAGAAGACCAAAAATAAGAGAATCGCTAGATATGAAAACTTGCAGCGGGAATGCGTGGCAAGAGACAAGGTCAGCAATGTGGCGAGACAAAGAGTGCATGACATGGAAAATCTTTCGGTGCTGAATAAAAGGGGAAAGGTGGCTAAATAGATCCCAGATAATCAGTCTGATGAAACTCAGGTGAGGAGACCAGACTCTGCCCACGAGCCCAGACCCACCTCCCGTCACACTCCAGCACTGCAGAGAGGGAAAGGGAGAGCAGGGCAGCGAAACATGATCAGAACCGAGAACACAACCATGACAGTAATATCACTAACTTTATTATTAAAAGTTTTAAAAGCTGATGATGTATTAATCTTAATAAGATGCAGTTTCTCAATGAATGTGGGAAGTACTGCCCTATAAACATGATGATGTGATAGATAGATAGATAGATAGATAGATAGATAGATAGATAGATAGATAGATAGATAGATAGATAGATAGATAGATAGATAGATAGATAGATAGATAGATAGATAGATAGATAGATAGATAGATAGATAGATAGATAGATAGATAGATAGATAGATAGATAGATAGATAGACACGAAGCCTAAACCCTGGTCCCTAAAGTAATGTGCCAGCCAGAGGTGCATAGCTGTTAATCTACTATAGGTTTCATCATTCCCCTGCACAGACAAGAGGTCAGAGACTATTACTCGATGTCGACCTATCTCCCTAGCACATCAGAGCCTTAACCAAGCTATTCTTTGTGATCTCCGACTACCAGAGCCTAACATCATTGGTGCCAATATGAACTACAATATTCCTAAATGTATTGGTGGAGTGTTTCTGACTGTCCTTATTCTCCCTGGCTGATGCCAGCACCCCGAGGTTAGGTTCAATGTCGGAAGCTCTGGCCCCAGGTAGACAGCGTACTTGCTGGTGTCGCTAGTCTAATATTGCGACTGATGGAGTCGCCCATGTCTAACGTGCTATGCTGTCTAGGCTGACTGGGTTTAACCCCACGGGCAGAGGAGGAGGAGGGCGGGGCAGAGGAAATGGGGCCAACTAGGACCGCAATGGTCTAGGTAGCCACCTCTATCCTCGGCCAGAGACTAATCTTTTTTATAACATTCCACCGGCTGACAGGTCAGAAAAAATGTCTATTAGCAAGAAACACTGTGCAAGCCCAGTTCTGGCAAACGTTTGACTGCCACCTTTTCACTCCCACCTCCAAGCCCTATCCTCCTTGATTGCCCTGGGATTGTGCTGTTCACCCTCAATACCAGTTGTTTTGGAAGACCATTATTTATAAGCCAATGGTTGAAGTGAGCTATCTGGCTATTTGTGAGCTTAATTGAGCACTGGAGCTTTATTGGAAACTGTGTATGAGACTGTATGTGTTCAGTGTGTGTGTGTGTGTGTGTGTCTGTGTGTGTGTGTGTGTGTGCGTGTGTGTGTGCGTGTGTGTGTGTGTGTGTGTGTGTGTGTGTGTGTGTGTGTGTGTGTGTGTGTGTGTGTTTGTGTGTAGTGAGGATATACTATAGGAATCTGCTGGCTGCCTTTCTGAATGTCAGTCTTTGCAGACTGTGCTTTGTTGTGTGATTTAAAACATTTCTCTTACTGTGCAGGTGATGGATATTTTAATGTTTGTGCATAACGTTATTTTCAATTCATTCTGTTAAAACACACAAAAAAGGCAACAGCTAATTATTTTTTTTGCAAACATAGCATTTATTTATGAGCATTGCACAGACAGAAAAACAAATAGATGCTAACACACTACAGAGTTTAGGTCCTGCTAATTTACTCAGCTGTTTATTTACATGGTTAGAATTTCAAAGCACCACAGATCTTTTATTTAGATTTGTCAGTGCCATACCACCAACCTTGTATGCCTACTGACAGCTAATTACACTACATATGAAAGGGGGTGGAGATGCTCTTTGACATCCTCACATCATGGAGTGACCAGCAGGAAACTGAAGCCTGTTAGTGAAGACAGTTAGCTTGAGTCTGGATTAGGTCGATGTGAATTGTACCATTCTCAGCACCTCTGTCCTGAAAAATCCCAGTTCAACTTCAGCTTTATGTGGATGCATATATAACATCTGTTAGAACCCCCTCTCACACTAACCTGCACAAATAGAAAAAAAAGCATGCAGTTATGTATAAGTATGCACTGATGCCTATATTTCATATACATATTATTACAATCTAAGTTTTCACTGAAGTCTAATAATAAAGACACAGGTAATTTAATAGTGACAAAATGCCATCAAAGAGGCCTGAATGAGGTAACCCTCTTCAGTTATTCTGAGGGTTCTGTTACTGTAATGAATATTTTAGACTTTTCATTGTTCATTTTTCATACTTCGATCAAGAGTGAAGAAAGCTGTTGCAGTTAATTTCTGAGTATTGTTAGTCCCTCTTCAAAACGTGGAATTTAATTCTGCATTGGAAATTTAGCATTTATCAAGCTTTTTTCCCTAAACCTTTGTTATAATATCTTATTATTGCATTTTTAAAAAAATTTTAAACTGTAAAAGTATTTCTAACTGTAAACAGAAATATGTCTTGGGAATAGGAAAGAATAGCGTACAGAATGACAAGCTGAATATGAAACAGATGCGCTTCAACTGGCTCAACCACCTGACGCACATTTCCAAAGCAGCACTGTTAAGTCAGCCTCCACTGAGGAACATTAGTCATCATGTTTTATGATGACCCTGTCAAAGGTGCAATGATTAAAAAAAAAACTCTCAAAAGCTCGACAGAATTTAATGAAATTTTACCCATGTATGAAAGCAAATTATTTAAAATTTATAAACATTCTCAATTTTTTTATTATTTTAATTTACTCTCACTAGACATATGAAAGGGTTACGGTTGTTATTATTATGTCTCAGCTACAGGATGTGATGAAAAAAGACAGATTTACCTAATTTTAGAAATAGAAATAAAGTATGAGAAGAACAACAGAGACAATTAAAACCCACCATTCCATTTGTGTTTGGCTACACTGGAATCTGACTTTCATGATTTCCAGTCTACCATTGTTCAACCAGCGCAGGGTGAGACTCACTGGGAGGCAGCACAAGGACAAGGTCAGAAAGATCCTGTGGATCTTGGAAAGTCTGTGGATCCTTTGCAAAAAAAGTGAAGATCAAAGTTTACAAACATCATCATCCATTACTGCAAAAATACACATTCAATGCATTGAAACCAAAGCCAGTAATCTACAGTGATTAGCTGGGAATCATAATTAGATTTGAATTACAATGCTCTATAGAACTTCTTCTTCTTCTTTTCCTTTCGGCTTTTCCCTTCAGGGGTCGCCACAGCGAATCAATTTCCTCCATCTAGCCCTGTCCTTTGAATCCTCTTCTCTCACACCAACTACCTTCATGTCTTCCCTAATCCAATTTCCACCGGCGCCCTGTAGGTCAACAGCGCCGATGGCGGTCGTTGTTAACCCGGGCCTCGACCGATCCGGTATGGAAGTCATAGGTTTGATTCGCATCTTTGATTTGGCAAAAGTTTTACGCCGGATGCCCTTCCTGACGCAACCCTCTGTATTTATCCGGGCTTGGGACCGGCACAATAAGACACTGGCTTGTGTCCTCTTGTGGCTACATTACAATGCTCTACAGAATATCTAACAAAAATGTCAAAGTGACAAATGCTTCATTAATGTGGATATACTGTAAATGTTAGATGAAGGAACTTACAACCAACGGGGAACAATAACATCTTTTGCATTTGTGATCTCTCTTTCCAACATTTATACTGTATGGACTAAAAATGAAGAAAATTTGGAAAATTATACAAAAACAATTGAGTCAGTAAGAAATAGAGGGTTAGCCAGTATCGTCTCTTAAGCTTCTGGATTCACTGTACAATACAGACAAAAAAGGCTGTTAAGTCCTTGGCTTTTGCTGTATTTCAAGGCTCAAAATCACTGTTCTAAGTGAGATTTTCTTTAAATTTGCAGTAGGGTTTTTCAAAAGCAGACAGATGTGGGAATGTAAAAAATCTAACAGTTATGTATGGGATGGAAAGAAATTTGTATTGTACTCCTTTAAAGCTCCTTTATTTTTTTATTCAACATATAGACAAGGAATCATTAAAGTAGGGTGTATAAAAGAATACAATCTAAAACATTTTACTTTAACGTCAGTAGCAGCTCTAAATGTAACATATTTGGTTTTTATTTTTTTACAGATGCGGTAATTAAGAATTAAAGGCCATGCCTCACCTGCCATCATGAAAGAAAAAAAATGGAAGAAATTAAATGGTTATATTTATCCAGTGATGTGTATTATAACGTTATTTTCCGTTTAACGTCACCAATTTTTGCTTATTTTTACTCAAAATCGCTAAATTTTCACATTTATCGCTGAAATACTGAGAAGAGACCTGGGGTGAGGCAGCAGCCAGCTGAGCCTCACCATAGATTGCGCAATGACTCGGCAAGCAGAGACGAAATCCTTTGATCCCCAAACCTGACTCCGTCTGGGTTCCTGGCTACGCCTAGATATTCTGTCCATAAAGATTATGAACAGAACTGCTGATAGAGGGCAGCCTTCACGGAGGGAACAGGTCTGACTTAGTGCCTGCAATGCGAACCAAGCTCTGGCTTTGGTCATACAGGGACCGGACAGCCCTCAGCAAATGGCCCTAAACCCCTTACTCTTGAAGCACTCCCCACAAGAGACCACGAGGGAGACGATCAAATGCCTTCTCCAGATCCACAAAACGCATGTGGACTGGCTGGGTAAACTCCCGTGAACCCTCGAGCATTCAGTGGAGAGTGTAAAGCTGGTCCAGTGTTCGCTCTGGGACAAAAACCGCATTGTTCCTCCTGAATCTGAGGTTCGACTATAGATCTAATTCTCCTCTCCAGTACCCTGGAATAGAATTTCCCCGGGAGGCTGAGGAGTGTGATCCCCCTATAGTTGGAACACACCCTCTGTTCACCCTTTTTAAAAAGAGGGACCATTGCCCGGTCTGCCAATCCAGAGTTACTGTCTCCGACTGCCATGTGATGTCACAGAGACGTGTCAACCATGACAGTCTCTGCCATGCCTCTGCTTCAGCTTGCTCCTTCTCGTTGGTCTCTTAGCCTCTGCCTGAGGCTTGGCTCTTTGTGAGGTGGTGGGGATGGGACCTGGTACCTGGACAGGGAGTCAGCCTCCAACAGTGGGTCACCTTCTTCATTACTTTCTGTGCCTTTAGCAGGGTTGGGTCCATTCGCACTGTGGTTTGCAACCTGGCTTCTGGTCCCTCTTGTCTCACCTGCTTCCGCAGTGCAAGGTTGCTGCTGGCCCCTCGATACGCGCTTTGCAGGAACGCCCCTCCCCTACTTGGCACACGCTTCGGAGCTTCAATCCCCAGCGTTACTTCATTGAACGTTGCCTGTACAATTAAACCCTTTTTGAGACTTGGCCCGTCTGCTACTGTCGTGCTTTTGGGTTCCCCCTGCCAGTCGTGTTCGAGCCCTGACAAAAACACATATTAACAATGTTGTTAATAGAACTATAAGTCATCAATATCTATTAATATCTGTCAATATTATTAAAATATCAATTAACACTGCAAATAACATTGATCAAAACCTCACACTCTGGTCCATTAGGCATGGATCCAGTCATGGTAGCCTTTGCATTTAAAAGATTTTTTTTCTGAGTAAAGTAAGGGCTTTGCTTTGAAAGTGTTTTAGGGTTTGTTGTGGAAGTTGGAGATATAACCCTTGTGACCTGGTCATAGTGGCCAAAATTGGGGCTTAACTTTGGAATGCAAACTTTGGATATCCTGTTAAGATTTTGGTCAGGGGTGCCTGTGGATGATCTTTAGGTCTTGTTAAGAGGAAGAATTGAGTTTTGGTTTGATTTCTCTGACATTCTTTCAGACTGTAATGAGCAATCTAGCATCTATAGGTGGCACTAGAAAGCACATTTAGCCATTGTGGGAATTATTTGAACATTTTTTGCTAGACCTGCCAAATTCAAGCTCTTGAGCATGTGTAGGTGGTTAAATTTAGGCTTGAAGTGATGTAATAAGAGAGTAAAAAGAATATATAATATATAATATATAAACGGCACTCAGCATTACAGAGATACTTCACCCATAAATGATATATTATTTATTTACTGTCCACTGTGCTGTGCCGGGCGGGTGTCTGACTCCCCAACAAACTGCAAATTTTCAGGGGTAAGTAGCGTTTCAGCAAAATCTGATACACTTGAAATAACTGGTGACCCCTTCCAAGTGTAAAAAAACTATTTTAAGAAAAAATTAAAATGCCCCCATACTGCTCCTGTGCTGTCATCCGGGTTTCCATAAGCCCCAACAGTCAAAATTTCCGCCTGGTTTAAACCCAAATGACTACCACATCCTTTTAACTCAAGGTAAACACATGCACAGGCATATCATGTACAGGCTGGTGGCCAGGTTGCTCTTTTACAGAAGGAGTCCAGCGTTTTATCTGACCACATCAGAAGTTTTGCATTTAAACTGCATTTTCTCAAAAAGGATACTCCCAAGAAGCATTTGTCATGAAACTGTAAACACAGTACAACAGTGTGTAATCAGACAGTTTCATCTGAAAGACATTCATAGTGTTACTCACAGCTCTAAATAGTAATCCTGACACAAATTTGTCTTGTAAATAAGGAAATAGGTGAAATGCATGTAAGGCATTTCACCTATTTCCTATATCTTTAATGATGGAACGTTTTAAAGGAAGGCATCCAATCATTGAAGTAGCTGACATAAAGGAGCACACTGATTCTTTTAGTCATATGTTCATTAATTCAGAGCTGCACTGTAACTCACTAGAAATGAGTAGCAACATAATTACCTGTTTTTCTACAAACAATGCAATTTTGAATACAATGGATATAAATAGTGTGTACGAGTGTCCCATAATGATAATGGCTTCTTTGAAAGTACCCTGTATATTTTACCTTTATAATTACTATGGCAGTAATTCAAGCCTGATGTTGATATGAAACCAAACATGTTGCACCCCCTCTTTTTCATTTAGCAAATGAGAAAAGTAATGAGGAACATCATTAATTAGCTAATGGAACATGCCCTTCGTAGTGTTTGCTCTGGCATTCGTGCTGAATTATCATTTTCATTTGATTAATGTCATTGATGAGCTCAGCGGATTAGACTGGGGATGTGTGCAATCTCTAAATAAAGATTGTGAATCAATGGACAGATCATCTTCTTTTTTGAGGATGTGTACTACCCTGTATTCCAAATGTTGGCTGCAGCTGCATCTATGAGTCACACTGCAGTGCACACTGACATACCTTTGCAGCACTCAAAGCTCCCTGTGACTTCAGCATGTAGCAAATCACTGTAACATCAGTCAGTGTAATAGCATATAAGGAAGATAAAAGTGTTTTTATAGTTTTTGATCATTTTGGTTCAAGCAAGTGCTGCATTTTGTTTTTTTCTTCTTTAATGGCATCTGTGAAATATTCATTTTCAACTTTTGTTACAAATATCAGATCAAAAGAGAAGAACAGAACCAGCATATATGAGATAGTTACACAAGATCGTAAATGTAGCTCTTAAATAGTTCTCACACTTTAAACCCAGTGCTTCTTTTGACTCTTGGAGGTGCTCTGACAATACAAGACACTAGCACAGAATAAAAACATACAGTTCTACAGTATGCAGTCAAAAAAATATGGGAGTTGTTCTCCCATATTTACAAGCAATAATTATTTTTCATCCAGTCAATCAATCAATTAGTCATTAATCAATCAATCAATCAATCAATCAATCAATCAATCAATCAATCAATCAATCAATCAATGATTTTGTCCAATAAGTCCCAAAAAATATTGAAAATGATTTTCAGATGATTCCACGATGCCCTGGCAAAATGTTCAGTGTTTCCCCTCCTCATGCCTGTAGGTTTCCTGGGACAGGCTGCCCCTGTGGTGCACAAAACCAGACAAACCGGTGCAGAAAATAAATGAATGAATCTTCAGATGACTTGTTTCATCTGATCAATTTTTTTAAAAACTCAAATGCTCTTCAATTTGTTGATGATATCATGAGTGAGAGAAATGAACTTAACAATTGCTAAAGACAAATTGAACAATCACAAATGATTAGGATCCATTTATAAAATGTAATATGTCAGTGCACAGTGCTGTAGTATGTACAGTATATCATTTTTAATTAAATTATTATTTCCCATTTAATGAACACATTGATCGATCAACATCATTAACAATTACTTGTTCAGTTTAAACAGAGCTTTTAAAAGAGCCAAACATCTGACTGTTTTGTATAAATCTGCTCCTTCAGGAACCTGCTATCAAATTTGCTGGCAATATCACTCAACACTGCAGGCTAATAAGATGCGGGAAAAGCCCTCCATCATGTCATAAACAGTGTTGGAGGGAACCCATACTCAAAGTCACAATTGTATTGGTCTCAAGTCCTCAAACAAGACTTTCCTTTTATCAGCTCCTCCCAGAAAAGAAGTGGCCACCATGACCTTCATGCAACTTGGGTTCAATTCTGCCTTCTCAGACACAATCACCGCTTGAGACAACCTTGTCTAAATGAAGACAGATGGGCCTCAGTGCATAGTCACAATATTGTCTCCTGTGTGTGTCTGTTTGTCTACCCTGGACCCCTCCCTTATGTTTCAATAATACTATCCTCTCAAATCAGGTTAGCTGGGTGTCAGGGTATATGCTGGGTTGCCTGCAAGCAATGTGTTGAGATTTACCAAGAGCTATAGTGGTAAGAGGGGGCTTGAGTTATTGTTCATTTTAAGATGGGCTTCATCAATTCTGCAAAGCTTATGAATGTAGCTGCCTCTGACGCCCCTCAGTTGTTTCCTGTTCACATGTGAATAACAACCTCCGGGAATGACTGAATGTAATATCATGAATTACAAGTAGAAAAATTATTTGAAAGCTTATTAAAACGATGTATTAAAAGACATTTATGTTTTCAGAAGTAGCTGATTGGATACTTGTGCATTGTGCCCTCAGAAACATACCAGAAGACTGACAGAAGCTGAGACAAATTTTTTGTCAGTCCTATAACCAGATATTTTTATGTAAAATCAGTGGCGGTCCACTTATATATGTTCTGTCAATATAAGAAATAAGTCAAGTGATAAGCTTTGCCTTAAAAATGGCTGCAAGCCATTAAAATCCAGCATTGCCATTTACTACACACATAATTAGATACATAGCATCGACAAACAACAGTCACCACACCAACTGATTATATGAATTTATTTAAAAGTCTTCCTGACGGTCTTTGATAAACACATGAGGAAAAAATAGAACCGCATCCCACATACTGAATCAAATTGTCTTATAGTACATTCTGTCTGATGAGCTAAGCAAAGGTGTGATTAGTCTCTGAATATTCTGATATGTTTGTCATGTTTCCAAAGGAAACAAGCGTGAGAGTCAAAATGTCACAAAATCCAAATCCTTTAACTCTTAGACCGCTGACCTACTGTGGCCGTTTTTTGGTACCTTTGATATTTGTCTGTATATCAGTCAGTCAGTCATTTTCTTAACCCGCTTAATCCGCTGATGCAGGTCGCGGGGGAGCCGGTGCCTATCCTGGCAGTCTCAGGGCGTGAGGCGGGGGACACTCCGGGCACATCGCCAGCGTACCGCGGAGCCACATAGAGACAAATAATCACTCACACACAGACTCACTCCTACGGTCAATTTCAGAACGGCCAATCAACCTGAAGCGCATGCTTTTGGAGGTGGGAGGAAGCCGGAGAACCCGGACAGAACCCACGCAGACACAGGGAGAGCATGCGAACTCCGCACAGAGCGGGACTCGAACCCGGACCCGCCGTGTTATGAGGCGACAGCGCTACCCACTGCGCCACCGTGCCCCCCCATTTGTCTCTATATACCATATAAAAATGATTTAACATACCCATGCTTGGTATTGTTATCTTCAGAAAAACTTCAGCTATATGAAGAGATAGTTATTTACGTATACCTAACTACATTGACATATTGGGCCAAAATAGACATGCACAGTCATATTTGAAAATGGAAAAATTGTAGTTTATTGCACATAAAAACTGAAAACATGTTCATGGATCTGGTTGTGAACTCCAAAAGGGTTGCCATAGGCTTCTAGAGTAAAGAGTAAAGTAGATTATAACTTCATTGATCCCTTAAGGAGGTTTCATAAGGGAAATTAATTTCTCAGTCGCACTACACACAGCAAAGTGGATACACAAAACACAGAAAAAGCACACAGAAAGCACCAGCACATAGAAAATAGTACCAACACCAAATAGAAAGAGTAATAAATAACCCATCAAGAATATACAAATAGAAAATCATAAATAGGCATAGAAATAAAAAAAAGGCACAAATAAGCAGGCATAGTTAGGCATGGGTAGAGTGAAATGTCTATAGTGTTTGTATTTATTTTGGTATATTGTTTGTGTCATCCCTCAGCTCTCCTGTGGACTCTCTTTTTTTTCTTCATGTCCCCCAGAGAGGAATTGAGCAGTTTAATGGCTTGGGGGATGGAGTTCTTAAATCTGTTTGTCCTGCATGTTGGGAGTCGCAGCCTCTGGCTGCTCAGGCTACTCAGGCTTCTGTGGTTGTTGGTAACAGTGTGCATAACATAACTACATACAGTTTGTGTCACTTTTCAAAGCAGTTTCTGTTCAAAATGAGACACAGCACCACGTGACGTGGCAGCTCTTGGTCTGCCACTCACGTCCATCTGACAGCTGGGCCACAGCTAAAATCTGGAAGGTCTTGTGGTCAGCGGCTTCACCTGGTGTGACTTACTGATACCGCAATTGAGGAATTAGGTGTTGGTAGTGGCAATATGAACAAAGTGCAAAAACACCATGCTGTACCAGCGCACACTGCGCATGGTACCGCTAACGACTACCGGTAACGACTAAATGCACGTGAGAGTAGTATCCCAGGTTGTACAATGGCGACTATACGGACAGAAATCCGGGGCCTGCCATCTGATTATACCAATTATATCTTAGATCAAATGTAAACAATCACATCTCCGGTTTTCCATGATCATATACTGTCATATAAACATGTGTACAGCAATCCACTTGACAGACTTTACTTGGTACGAATGGTTTAGAAACATCATGTCATCTGAATGCAGGAGCTCGTTCATAGTGTGATAAGGGTTAATCAGTCTGTTTTAAATAACCAGGAAGCTCAGAGTTTACAGCACCAGGGGAATATCCAACATTGTGGTCAAACAGGCAAGGGGAAACAAACCAGGTGCAGCGAATAAAGAATGTGGCAGTAACAGAAAACCAGAAAAGTACATGACCAGAAACCAATAAATAAAAGACAACGAACGGAATGTATAGATGATAATAATTGATAATTCACACTTTATTAATCCCTCAAAAACTCATGTACATATATGTCTTAATCACAGCACAAGGTTATATATACAGGCCCCTGAAACAGGCACAACACACTAGGGGCCTGTAGGCATGCAGTTAGTATAGAGGTACAGGGGAGTGACAGGCAGCATGGGAATCACATCCCAAATGAGCAGCTTGTAGGGGGGACGGCGCCCTGCTCAAGGGCGCCTCAGCAGCGGCTGGGAGGTGAGCCAACATCTCCCGCTGTCAGCTCATACTCCAAGGGGTGTCTTGGCGAGAGTGGGAATCGAGCCGCTGATGGCTGGGCAATGTCTGAGCTTCAAGACGTCTGCTCTACCGCTGAGCCGCTGCTGCCCCTAATGCAAATAATGCAAATGCAAAGATAATGCAAAACAGAAGAATGGCAGATGCAGATCATCAAAATGTGACAGTAAAGAAGTAGAAATATATCACTGTTCAAAAACAAATAAGGGGCAGACATTCATTGACTCAACATAGTGTGAAGAGATCCAAAGCTGTTTAAGTCAATCCACTGGACGTTAAGAAAGTTGTTGACGACGTTTAGTCTCTCATCCAAGGAACTGGATGACCACCTTCAGAACTAATTTTTCAATTTTTCAAAAAGAAAAAAAAAAAGCCACTAATTTCTTTCTTACATAACTGCTGCTGCTTTAAGCATCCAGTAAAATTGCGTGTTCCATGCATTTGAGTGGCCCTAAGAGGGAACTCAATGCGGTCATTGGCAAACAAACAAAGAGGACCAGCATTAACAATTCAAATACATCACCTTCCTCGCATTCCCCCTTCACATACCCCTGTCTTAACCCATCTGGAAGAACCAGATGGTAAGTATCACCCTACTCACCATTGCTCCCTGGATCATACTTCATTACTGAGATTTCTTTTTACTATATAAATGAAAGTGCATACGATGCTTATACTGTCTCAATGTGTAACCAGAATTACCAAATGATCAATTTCAGACACTTAAATGATACCTGTGCATATCCTTACAAACAATCAAGATGTAAATTAATTGATTGCTGAATCTGCTGTCACATATTGTATTCCTGAGATACAGAAGGTTTCAAGACATATTTTTCATCACCATCACAAGTCCTTGATTCATCTCACTATAACCCTAGCATCAAGCAAGTGATGCTAGGATTAAGCATTTTGATTACCTCCAAAAATTATTTTTGAAAAGTAATGACCAACACCCACACATGCCAAAAAATGCTGATAACGGCAAACAGGAGTATGTGGTGTGCATGAGCTCATGTGGCATCACTGCCTCTCAGAAGATTCTTTTAGAAGCAGCTCGTTTGTTTTACCAGTCAAATTTTTTAGCAAACATGATTCCTACTTGAATAGTGTTAATCGATTGCTGAGGTCACAACACATCTTATGTTACTCCATGATTCCCTTTTAAGACGTGGGGGAAAAGTATTAAGTATTGCTTTAAATTTATTCTTCATTCCAGAATGTAATCACACAACCTCTGGGTTGACAGCTCTGGTGATATGCACAACAGCAGATTTAATTTTACCTAATTTGTTTGCATAGTGAGAGTGTCCCAGAATAATGTTCCGGAATAATGGACAATATTAGGTGGTTATTTCACCAAGATTATATTTTGTGAACAGAAATGTTACATTTTTAAAATCTGTTAAAGACATTTCACTTTTATTTTCAACAAAGATGACCTTAATTCAGCTTGGATGAGATAAAACATGTTTTAGCCAGTCCATCAAGAATACTGGACTCAATGAGGAAATAAAAAATGTTGTCATTATGAATATTGCAGATTTGTTGTACATTAATATTTTGAAACTTGGTAGATCATCACTGACAGCATTTCCCTGTTCTCCAGCAGTGCCATTTTTCTTTCTGTAGGACAGTAGTAAATAACTACAGAATTAGGTTGGGATGTGTGATGAAATGCTTATTTGCAAATGTGTGAATGAATATTACTGCAGTAAAAGAGATGGTATATACTGTATCTTGAAATAGCTGTGGGGAATCTCATTCAAAGCTATTTCCTTTCATATAATCAATAGAACATGGAAATTCGTTTTTAAAAAGGAACACATCCACCATCTTCTGTGCTGATTAAAATGCCATGGTGTCTCCAGCTAAAGCCATCTGATAGACATAACCTTTAAGGAGGCCATTAGGAATATATTAAAAAAGACTCATTTCCTGGGAACATGTCACTGCTGAAATTATTAAAACAGCTAAAGCAGGGCAAACCCCCACCCCACTCCATCCCCAAAAAAGTCACAATTGATGAGGTGTTAACCCATTAAAAGATGACTAGATGAAATTAAATCTAAATTCCTGCTTGTAGGACTTTGACACAGCCAAAGACATGGGCCTCTGATATAATTTCAAAAATCATATTGATTTAGGCTTTGCTCTGGGTGACTCTGATGGCGAACCACTGCTCTCATTAATTGGTATGCATCAGTGGGCCAAGGAAATGCATGAAATGGTAAAGTGGGACCTTTAACTGGAAACCTGGAAAGATACTCCGGTTAAAAAGGAATCAAATGCTGCTGCTAAATTCAAAATGAGCAAGAAATCAGTGTCTACAGCTTCAAAAATATTTTTTGCACAACTAAATTACAAAGTGAAATTAACCGTAATTACAGGATGTGTATTTACCTCCAGCCTGTCAGTCATCAGGGGAAGATGAAATACAGATCAAAACACAATGTGACTGTCAGGTCTGATGATTTATTGATGCTCCATACAATTTTTTATCTGTCCCAGCAAGGACATAATTAAACTTTAAAGTCTCAAACTAACACTGATCCATATGTTCACAAATACAGTTTGCGAAAAAGTTAAGGATTTGAATGAGTTTGACAACGGCCAAATACTGATGGCTAGACAAATAGATTAGTATCTACAATACTGCATCTCTTCTGGGGTGCTCCTGGTCAGCAGTGTTCAGCATCTATCGTCTCTTGTTATTATAAACCAAAATCCAATTAAAATATAGTTGCTAGCATGTTCTGTGCGTTAGTTGGAGAGCACTGTCTGTGATAGGACAATGTGGGTCCAACCTTCGGTGGACTCACCACCCACCGAGGAAACCGTAGCGGATGGCTGCAGTGTGGTTTGGGTGGCAGTCATCAGCAAGGGGATCGATGACCCAATCCCCAGACGAAGAATCTAGCTCTAGGGACATGGAATCACTTGCATTATCATATCATCCAAATGACTGTCAGGTAATTCTAACCTCCTGAAAGCCTACAGCCCATACACTATATGATCGAGTTTTAACAACACTTATTATAACTTAACAACCTTGACTATCCCTACTAGGTTACATGTCTGGAGCTATTGGATGAAAGGCAAATGCTTTTCTAACAAGTACAGTTGACTTTATTCAACACGGAGAATGATATTGTATGTGTACTCAATCTCAGTCAGTCCCATTCATTAGTATCTGGCTGTGGTCTTATCTCCCCTTTGTCATGGAGAGACAAATTCTTTCATATTTTATTCATTACTATTCATATTTTTCATTAACAAAATTAAAATCAAGGTTTGTTAGTGATGAGATGGGTGGGTGTGAGTTAAGAAAGAAAATGAGAAAGTGAGAAAAGCCCAATAAAGTGGAAGTCAAAAGGAACATGATTACATTGATTTTAGTCAAGTAATGGTAAATGGTCACTTAAATGATAACTTAAAAGCACATTAATCCCTTTTCATTTTTCTTTTATATGCATTTTTATGAATCTGTATTAGCTCAAAAGTGACTTCTTGGGCAGATATCTCGATGTTGTATTAAAGTGCTCTGTAAAGGAACATTGAGTTATAATATGACAACCCTCTCTCTTCTAGTTGAAGAAAATAAGATCAAAGACAGGTCGTTCTTTACATGAAACAGCTTCTGGGGTTGTTGATTATATGAAATCAAACTCTGAAATACAGTAGCTTAATATGAAAGCAGTAATATAAAAAGGTGTAGAGTTGTTAGGTTTTCATGTTGCTAATCTTGTAATACATTTTCGAGACAATAAAAATAATGTGAAACTTTATTTATAATCCCATTTTATTTGGATCTATCTTTTTCCTCTGCTGCCTGTTCTAGCTTGCTGTCACATGATTCTGCAACTCAAAAAGAAGACACATCAAATCATTTATAAATAATCATGTATATTTGAAGGTGGAGCTTTTGGACCATAAATAGTACTCTGTGATTAAATAATTGAAAAGGCATTTGCTGGAAATATTGAGTAAGTCTGTACATTCAGCATATTAACCAGATGTCTCCTGCGTGTGTGTGTGTGTGTGTGTGTGTGTGTGTGTGTGTGTGTGTGTGTGTGTGTGTGTGTGTGTGTGTGTGTGTGTGTGTGTACTGTATTTGAGTGTAATACAATATACAATAATAATACTAATAATAATACCTCCCTCTTGAGCTGCCACCTTATCGTGGTGAGGGAATTTGAGTGCCAAAATGATCTTAAGAGGTATGTTGTCAGGGACTTTATGGGAAGGACATTCTGGGTAACTGTCAGACAAAGAGCAGTTTAAAAAAAAATGTTGGAGCTCGTTTGCAAGTGCCTGTTGGCCAGGCCGCTGCCCACAGGACCGGTCCCGGTTCTGTCCAAAAGGATGAAGTGGGCCCAACCTCCAGTGGACTCACCACCTGCCATGGGAACCATAGGAGGACGGGTGCATTGTGGATTGTTTGGCACTCAGCACCAGGGTCCTCAACGACCTGATCCTCAGACAAAAAGAATGGGGACTTTGGAATATCACCAAGCTGGGGGGGGAGGAAACAGACCTTGTGAGGGGGGTTGAGATGTATGGTCTAGATCAGGAGTGTCAAAGTAAAATGCATGGAAAGCCAAAAAAACAAATTTGCTCCAAGCTGAGGAACAGGCTGGTTCAGTGTTTATTAGGGGCGGCAGTGGCTCAGTGGTAGAGCGCACGGTAGAGTGGGTGGTGCAATGTTCTGGGCTCGGCAGCTCTATTCCCACTCTTGCCCAAAAAAACACCCAGAGGTGAGCTGACAGTGGGAGGTGTCAGCTCATCTCAAGGGTGCCGAGGCGCCCTTGAGCGAGGCGCCCTTGAGCAAGGCGCCGTCCCCCTTACAAGTTGCTCCTTTGGGGTGCACCAAGCAGGAGCTGCCCACCACTCTACTTCCCTCTGCATGCATACAGGCCCAATGTGTGTGTTTGTTTGTTCAGGGCCTCTCCACTAACATATGCATGTGATTTGCTTTGACTAACTGGAGTATTCTTTTCCTTTCGGCTTTTCCCTTCAGGGGTCACCACAGCAAAATCACTACTTTCAAATAGTAAAATAAAAAATAAAAATAAATACATGGCTCTTACCTGCTATTTTCCCTGAGTCCCCTTGACTGAAAAATTAATATAAATAAAATAAATTACAAAAATCTATGGCACACAGACAAAACAATATTTCATTCAAAGAGACATCACGTGTTGTAGAAACAAATGAAAACATTTTACTGAATTTAAAACTGAAAATACATTACTACTCTGTGATGCTCAGTTGTTTGAGGCTGACCCTGATATTTGATGGTGTCTCATCTTTTGTACAAGTTCATCAAAGTTCGGGATCAGGCTCTGAGGTGGGTAAATCCTCAGGATTGAGTGAAGGTGTTTATCAGTCGTACGGCTCCTGTGTGATGTTTTGTTCAGCTTCATCAGAGAGAACAGTTGTTCACACAGGTCTATTGTACCAAACTCATAGAGCATCCGAGCACCTTGGATGCACAGCTGGGGCATTGTGTCAGGGATTAAACATGCAAACTCAGCAGAAAACACACAGGTTTACCTTTTACTTCTCTGAACATGTACTCTGACTCCCACTTGGTTTGAAACCTTCTGCTCTCAGCGTCTACCTTCCTTTTAGCCATTTTTGAAGAATGGAGTAGCTAAATTCAACCTCCGCTCTGACTGATGATAAAAAATGAAACCAAAAGCCTGCTTGCTGTGCTGCAGTGACTTCCGCTACCATTGCATTGTGGGAAATGTAGTTTTGGTGTGTGCAAAACACCAGCAGGTGGATGTGGCCTGCGGGCCAGTTCTAATAGTAATTAAAAACCATCCCGCGGGCCATAAATAATTAATCACGGGCCAGATTTGTTCCACAAGCCGTGACTTTGACATATGTGGTCAAGAAAGAAATGGGCTCTCCTCCATGGTTCTGAAACCCAAACCCTTATTTTTCTGGTGTTGCCCTAGGTGACAGGCAGCAGGCTGGTGTGGCTTGCTTATAGCCCCACAGCTTATCCGCCATATGTTGGAGTTCACCCCTGTGAAAGAGATGGTCACATCCCTGTCTCAGAGGTGGATCATCTAACAACCAAGCTGGAGTCACAGAGGTGGTTGCCAAGCTCCTTGGCAGCAGGGCACCGGGCATGGATGACATTTGCCCTGGGCAAATTTCTGGATGTACAGGGATTGTCTTGGAGACGCATCTCTGAATAACATATGGCGGGTCGGGGCAGTGCCTCGAATTGGTTGCCTGGTGGTTCATCTTTTCAAGAAGGGGAATAGAGGGTCTGCTTGAACTGTATGGGGATCACACCCCTCAGCCTCATGGAGAATGTCTATTCCATGGGCAGTGGAGAGGAGGATTAGACTGATAGTCAAACGTCAGATTCTGGAGGAACAAGGTGGTTTTTGTCCCAGTTGCGGAACACTGGACCAGCTCTATACTCTCCATCGAGTGCTCGAGGGCTCATTGGAGTTCGTCCAACAAGTCCACATGTGTTTTGCGAATCTGGGCAAGGCATTTGACCGAGTCCCATGTAGTATCTAGTGGGAAGTGCTTCGGGAGTATGGGGTTTAGGGCACTTTGTTGAGGGCTGTCCAATCCCTGTATGATTAAAGCTGTTCACATTGCTGAATTTCTCTCTGATGAAGCTGAACCAAACATCACACAGAAGCTGTCTGGCTGATAAACACCTTCAATCCATCCTGAGGATTTCCTCAGCTTAGAGCCTGACCCCGAACATTGATGAACTTGTATGAAACATGAGATACCATCAAATATCAGGCTCAGCCTCAGACAAGTAAGCATTACAGAGCAGTAACATATTTGCAGTTTTAAAGTCAGTTAAATTTTTACATTTGTTTCTATAAGACGTAATGTCTCCTTGAAGTAAGTATTGTTTTAACCTTTGGATGCACTTGTGGGGTCAGGCATGACCTCATCGGTTGTTTTTCTTCAGCAGCTTCTAAAATAAAAACTTGTAATATAGTCATATTCCAGGTGTTCCTCATAAAATAAGTCTGTGACATGAGGTTATTGTCATTTTTAAAACACACTGAATTAGGTTTGATGGATTTTCGGAGGAACCTTTACTTTTCAGCAAGCTCTCCACCCAGGAGCTGACTTCAGCAGCCCGTGAACGGCTTCCAGACACACAATCCGAGCCTCCAGCAGGGTGGCAGGCCTTCGCAACCCCGTTCCCAGACCCTAGCAGCCCAGCAGCTGTTTCGCAACATCCAACAAGGCCTCCACACACACAACCGGGGCCGTAAGCGAGCCAAACGACTTCTGCTGCACCGCGCACATCCTCCACATTCGCGGCCGGCTTGTATGACTTGTAAGTAATTTCTCTATGAACTTAATTTTTAGTGATATATTCAAAAGTGTGATCACTTTACTGGTTAAATGTGTTTATTTTATTTTATTCTGACGTCTCAGATATGGAAGACCCAGTCTATTGTCCCCCTACTGAACAAGGTCTGTCAGACACACAAGAGTCCCCTGATGAGTCATCAGAAGAGGCCGTGGATGTTGTGCCGGACCAGCGGAGCCACAAGGGTTCATACTGGGCAGAGGACAACAATCTCAATGTGGAGAAGACGAAGAATATTGTTGTGGACTTCAGGAGAGCATGCACCCAGCATGCTCCACTAACAATCGACGGCGCTGCAGTGGAAAGGGTCAGCAGCACCAAGTTCCTGGGTGTGCACATCTCTGAGGACCTGTCCTGGGGTCGCAACACTGCATCACTGGCCAAAAAAGTCCAACAGCGCCTCTACTTCCTCCGCAAACTGAGGAGAGCAAGAGCCTCACCCCACATCATGCTCACCTTCTACAGAAGCACCATCGAGAGCATCCTGACCAGCTGTATCACTGTGTGGTATGGCGCCTGCACCCTTTCCTGCCCCAAGACCCTGCAGCGCATCGCGAGAGCAGCTGAAAAGATCACTGGTGTCTCTCTCCCTTCCCTCACAGACATTTATAACACCCGCCTCACCCACAAAGCCATCAGCATTGCAGGTAAAGCCAACCACCCCTCTCACAGCCTTTTCAGCCTGCTGCAATCAGGGAGGAGACTGCAGAGTCTGTCGGCCAAAACCAGCACAACCCGTTGTACACTATGTCAATTCAAAGATTCGAAGACATTCGCCAGTTCTTAGACTTTGATGACAAGTGGACCAGGGCTGATCGACTGCAAACAGATCGCCTGGCACCCTTCCGCCACATATGGGACCTGTTCCTGATCAACTGCTGGTTCAAATTCATCCCCAGTGATTGCGTGACAGTGGATGAACAACTCGTGCCTTTCAGAGGGAGTACCCAGCTTCTGCAGTACATGCCGAGCAAGCCCGCCAAGTAGGAGATAAAGATTTTCTGGGTTTGTGATGCACGTAGCCCATATTCAATTGATGGGGTCATGTACCTAGGGAGACAACCAGGGGAAAATGTCCAGAAGAATCTGAGAAAACATTGTCCATCAGTTGTGCAGTGGATTGAGACACACAGGTCTAAACATCACCACTGACAATTTCTTTACTAGCATCCCTCTTACAGAGTATCTCCTGGAGGAGGGTCTGACTATTGTCGGAACTTTGCGACAGAACAAGCCGGACATTCCTCAGGTCATGAAGGCTTCCAGGTCCAGAGAGCTCCACAGCACCGAATTTGGGTTCAGTGGCAATATGGCCATGATCAGCTACGTAAGAAAGAAGGGGAAGGCTATTCTGCTGCTTAGTACAATGTACCACGGCCGGACGATGGATGAATCCAGCCTTAAGAAAAAGCCAGAAGTGATCCTCTTCTACAATCAGACCAAAGGAGGAATGGATATAATGGACCAGATGGTTGGCAACTACACCTGCAAACGCCAGACCCAGAGATGGCCCTTGGTGCTCTGGTATAACATGATTGACGTCACCACTCTGAATGCTTATACAATTTATCGGGCTCAGCACTTTGAAGTTTACACAGGCATCATCCATAGAAGACGACAATTCCTCTCAGAGCTTTCAATGGAGCTTGTGACACCTCACATGAGAAGTCAACTGGAATTTACTCGGACATCACAGCCACAATAGAAAAGGACGGAGTGACAAAGACTGCTGCAACCCAGACACACATCGCCAGCGGAAGAGATGCAGGTTGTGTCCCAGAAAGAAAGATCACAAAACCGCTGATTGCTGCGTCAATTGCAGTACCCCTGTGTGCAACGGTCACAGTCAGAAGCAAGTAGTTTGTGACAAATGCAGACATTGAGAGATCTGTCTTTTCTATGCTGCAAATTCTTCCAGTAAATGAAAGAATAAATAATTCAAATAGTTTTGTGTCACAAACGTGTTTTATTGTGAATACCTTGAAAATGAATGTATGGCAACTTTTCATTTTGAGGCTGTGGAAGAAAGTCTCTGGGGTTATGTTTGACCTCCCCTGTGGAAGAGTGGATGTATCGGTCACTTGTGCATCCAAGGGTTAATGAAACAGCTCTGACTGCTGATAAACAATGAAACCAGTTCTTGGTTCAATAGGCTATGTCTATTTCAATATGTTTTAATAAACATTGAATCAGTCCGGCCCTCGGCTTGTAGCAAATTTGTTTTTTTGGCCCTCTGTGTACTTGACTTTGACACCCCTGCTCTGGAGGTTGGCTGGGCACACCTTTAGAGATAGCGTGAAGAGGTCACTTACCAGGGAGGAACTCGGAGTAGAGCCACTGCTCTTCCATATCAAGCAGAGCCAGCTGCAGTGGCTCAAGCGACTGTTTGGGATGCCTCCTGGACGCCTCCCTGGGGAGATGTTCCGGGCATGTCCTACCAGGAGGAGACCTCGGAGAAAACCTAGCACATGTTGGAGGGACAATGTCTCTCAGCTGGCCTGGGAACACCTTGGGAAGAGCTGGAAGAGGTGTCTGGGGAGAGGGAAGTATGGGCATCCCTGCTCAGACTGTTATCTCTGTGAACCAGTTCTGAATAACCGGTAGAGGATGGATGGATGGATGGATGGATGGATGGATGGATGGATGATAATAACAGATACCTCTCGAAGCACATTATTAACTTAATAAATTTCTCTGAAATTTCTCAATTTCTCAAAATACTTGTACAGTAATTGAGGTTTGAATAATTTTACTTTGTATTCCTGCCACTTTTAAGATGAAAAGGAATATTTTTTACTGCTGCTGTCCATCAAACAATATTATACAAAGACAGTTTGTCTAAAGGCTTAAACCTCTCTCCCAAAGGTATAAGGGAACTCAGATGAAAAGAGGCATTCCCTTTTCTTTTTTTTTCACATCACTTTCATAACTGAATTTGAAGAGAAAATCTGTTCATTTTACTCTTTAACCTTTCAGATCCTGTCCATTCAATGTGCTTTGGGCATTTTTAGTCTCACCTCTGTCTTGGTTGTTTAAAAATATATGGAAGATGCATTTGCACTTGGAAAAAGGGAGCGCTGTATTGGTGTGTTTTGGCACACTGGGACCAGATGAAACATATTTCTCACACATGAAAAACATGTCCAACAGTGGAATGCAATATTTAATGTCAGTGCTGGGTCAGTAATAGAAATACAATCCCGGCATACCCCACTCATTCAATTACTCAACATCTTTTTCATTCTTTATCCAACAACACAGACGCAAGCACAGATTGCAAGCTGTCAACAACAGACATGCTGTGCATGCATGACAGTATAGATCTACAAATGCATTCATGCTTATGTGGATCCAGCTGAGGGTACTGAATAATTGAGAGGTTTCAATAAAAAAAGCAGTAAACGTCAAAAAGAGAAATGCTCGTGGAAATGTAGAGAAAGCTGAAGGATTGCCTGCAGGTGATAGTTAACATGGGAATCACTGTGTACGGATGGGGGGAACCACTACACATTTGCCAGCACAAGTGACAGCTGGATTCATGACAGTCTTTTTTCTTTTTTTTGAGTTAATGTGTTACTAAAAGAGATTAGTCATTGGGGATTATTCTGCCAAAAGCTGTTTACCACGTAATGTTACCACATGGAGTGGAGTAGGTCCATGGACCTGTTTCAAAACATATAACAGGGCAAGATGTATCAATGCATGTACTGCATAGTATTCACTTCAGAAGCAATATAAAGTGAGCTGTTCAAGATGTTTGAACAGCCACTTTTTATAGTCCATCAAGTCATCAGGTTACATTTTCTTGTAGACCAGACGAGTTCAATTATTTCATCAATGATTTTATGCCTTTTCTGCGTTACCTTGCTGGTAATGGATCTGCTAGAGCTAGCTATGTGCATGAGGCAGAGTACACCCTGGATGAGATACCGGCTCATCACAGGGCCACACAAAAGGCAAACAACCACTCATGAGGACATGTTTGAACATTTTTGATTTGACCAATTCAACTAAGCTGCATGTTTTTGGAGGTGGGAGGAAACTGGAAAGAACCCACGTAGACACGGGCAGAACATGCAAACTCTTCACAGAAAAGAAACAAACCAGAACCACCTTGCTGTGGGGGATCAGTGCTAACCTCTGCGCCACTGTGCTGCCCTGATCATGTCATTTGGTTTTTGATTGTCTGTTTCACTCTGAGCACTCGAACTGAACTAAAGGTATTTAGATCACTCCTGATGGTTAAGATAATGGAGATAAATCTGTGAAAAAAAACACTTTAAAACAGAGAAAAATTTAAAATTAGAAAGGTGCTTTGACATCTTTACATCTTATTAATGACAGATACTGAGCAGGTAAAAAAAAAAAGTTGTGCTGAATCATGTGACAACACCCTTGGCCTCAGCAATCCACTCATCTTCTCACAGAAGCCTAACCACGTTGAAAAGATCTTTATTTGTTCACAACAGAATCAAGAAACAAGAAAATCTGGCTATGACTGATTATCGTAATTTAATTTATTCAAGGATTTACTCAAATGACTTCTCCTCTTTGATGAAAGATTTCCAATGTGTCACAATAGTCCAAACCTCTGTGTAATGACATGGAGTAGTGTTTCCCATCTCATTGTTCTGAACTAAATACAAACATGCTGTTGTTGATTAGGGATTTCTTGCCACCTGCGTCTATCAGTTTATTGCCCAGCATTATTTCTTCCAGCCTCAGAGTGATACTCATATGTGCAGGAATATTATACAGTACATCATAGCTGTTATGTGTTATTATACCTCTGGTACACTGGAGTAACCTGCTTCATAACAACTGCACAGAGATGAATGAATATATCCTGCACGTATTGGAATTCGATTCAAATGACAAGCTGGGTGCGAAGAGGAGGGGCCCAGAAGTAATCTATTGCTTGATTTTTACGTTAATTATTTTCCCTTACAAGTGGAAGCTGGGAGGGCGATGCACAGCTAATAGTGAAAGAGCCATTTGATTACATCTTAAATTCATGACAGATAAATGACCAAGTTTATAAAAACAAGGCAAACAGATGCCGCATTGCATCAATATGTTTGTTGTATATAACTGCATAAATGAAAGATATGAAAGTGGAATGAACATCTGCATTATTGTAACCCCAATAGAAACATGCTTTCTATAGATTTTAGCTTACACATTATACAAACACACAGCAGCAAAGTTGAAGTCTTATTGGCAAGGCAAATTTTTATTTCAATTTGAACTGCAAATGTGTTTTGATCATAGCTGATATGAAAATTAGACCCCAATAAGACCGATGTGCTGCTCTTTGTAAACAGCTGTATTTCTGATGAACAACACATCTATCACATTTTTTTAATGTATAATAGGGTTAATTTAGCTGACATGCTGAATAAAAATGTACTTTTAAACTACAAACAGACCACATAAATTCAAAAATAAATCATTGAGGATATCACTCAGTGAACGACAGTAAAGACAACTGATTATGAATTATGTTAAGTATATTCAAACAAGTAATTATGCTGTGTGAACTAGCTCAAATTTAAAAAAAGTAGTTTTGATCTTTTTATATTTACAATCCAACGAGTGATAAAAATATATTACATATCAATTACATAATGTGTACAAGCAGTATGGAGTCTTTGATGTTGTAGAGGGGGAATACTAGCACTAAGAAAGGTTTTTTTTCTCTCTCTCTCTCTGTCTCTGTCACACACACACACACACACACACACACACACACGCACGCACGCACGCACACACACACACACACACACACACACACACACACAAACAAACAGTTACGCAAAGAGAGACATATTATTTTTCACAAGGAACCTTACTTCTTCCAAAAGAAATGATGAAAGAAATATAAGCTCAATTGGGAATAAGTGAGGTATTTTCTGCTACTGACATCAGCAAATTTATGTTGACAATAATCAAATCATCTATCATTAATCATATCACAAATCATACATCATAAATATATAACGCTGATTGGCCACATGTTGAATTATTTATATTTAAAATGTGACTTATCAACAGTTTATTGAATAACTGATCTCTCTACCCATTCCTCTGAGACTAATTTGAACCACAAGTAATACCAACTAACCAACCAGTGTGTGGACCTTAGATAGTGCGAAGATGCTTGAGGAATGGAGAAGTGTGCTGGTGCCCATTTTTAAGAACAAGGGAGATGTGCAGAGTTGTGGCAACTACAGAAGAATAAAGCTGAAGAGCCATACAATGAAGTTATGGGAGAGAGTAGTGGAAGCTAGACTAAGGGCGGAAGTGAGCATTTGTGAGCAGCAGTATGGTTTCTTGCCAAAAAAAGAGTACTACAGATGCAGTATTTGCTTTGAGGATGTTGATCGAGAAGTACAGAGAAGGCCAGAGGGAGCTGCATTGTGTTTTTGTATTTCTAGAGAAAGCTTATGACAGGGTGCCCAGAGAGGAGGTGTGGAATTGTGTGAGGAAGTCTGGAGTGGCAGAGAAGTATGTTAGAGCGGTGCAAGACATGTATGAGGACTGTAAGACAGTGGTGTCATGTGCTGTGGGTGTGACAGATATACAGTGTATGTCTAAATGCTGCTGTACTCTCTACTGCTTTAACAAGGGACTAATAGGCTGCTGTCGTGATGTTTATTAAGTGATTTGCTCTTGGCAAATTTAATGTCTATCTCTTTCCTACTGACTTTTAAATCACTCGCAACAGATTATACCATTTCATCCTGAAGTACTGAGCTGGTGAGAATGTCTTATCAGAGGAAAATTCCACTCCTGTTTAATGAGAGTAACATCTTTATATATAATGCCTTGAAAGATAGAAGACCTCAAATGTAGTGATGTCCTCTTTGACATGGCACTCTGAACAGCGGCCAAGACTCATAGGGGTTTGTTTCTGATTCACTGGTTCCAATTCCACTTCAAACATGGAAAAACCACGTGACCAATGACGTTTGAACCACTCATTCACATCTGAAACAGTCAAATGCTTCATACACCATGTGCACCAATTTGTGTGAACCAATTTAGTGGTTCAGATCAATGGGTTGGTCTCAGATGTGTTAAAATGGATGAAACAGTGCCTATTGGATCAACACCTTCTGGATTGATTAAATTAGACTACGGAATACTAATGGTTTGCTTTCCAATTGCTTTGCAATGGCACCAACCACAAACAGATCTCAAGTTGGGAACATTTTAAACTGGTACCACTGAAGAAAGTACATTTTAATTTCTAAGAAAATTGTTGTTATTAGCTCTGTTGCTCACACAGTGGAAAAGAAAAAAACACACACATGTCATTTTTAATTTGTTTTCTTTGTTCCCAGCACCTGACATCACAACACATCATCAATGATGAGGCATTACCGAGATAGACATGAGAATGAAGCCGGTGGTGCTGCTATGATGACATCTGTGGAATTCTGAGTTTTACCTCACAATATAGCCCTTGTTTCTTTCCAGTGGCTCTAATCCTCCTATGTAAGTCTCGCACACAAACATATGTATATACAGGGTTTATATTACATAGACATACATGAACATGTAATCTACGTATATCTCTTATTGCTTTATTGGACCCTGCAAGGATCAATGATCATAAATCGATAGAGCAATGATAGATTAACACATTACATTAAATTATATTCGGTTTTATTCAGAAAATGTAGACAATACAGGAAACCTCAAATGAATGAAGCTTCAAGTAGTAAACCAGTTTTCAACACAACTGTCCCAATAAATTTAAAACAATCGATACTATAATGCAACTCAACATAAACTATTTAAAGATTTTTTTAGCCAGAAAAAAGTGTTTAATTATAAAGATTTACAAGCATTCTCTTTACTGATGTAGTTCCACCAGTCTATAATATCAGTAGAGCTGAAAGAGGATTACAATAAATACCAATAGATATGGAGGACGTTTTTCATCATGCTGGTTTTTCTTTTGATGGGCAGAGTTCTCTCTGTGGAAGTCCTCAAAAATTGTATGCCAAAAGGCAAAATTATTGGCCATATCTGCTGCCATTCATAATCCGGTGGCAGAAATTTAAATTCCATTGCACTAGCAAATGTTAGTAATAAAATCAAGATTGTGTCGCAGATTTACATCTTTTAACTGCTCTAATTGCTAGACATGATAGAATGATTTTGGTTTGCAAAGCATCTTTGTTATCAATTTCAAAATGTCTTGAATGGAATGCCAATGCATTAGCCCTGCCACTGATACCCTCTAGATAACAATGGTGGTGTGTTGGTAGAGAACA
The DNA here is from genome assembly GCF_040054535.1 of Antennarius striatus. Lineage (NCBI taxonomy): Eukaryota > Metazoa > Chordata > Actinopteri > Lophiiformes > Antennariidae > Antennarius > Antennarius striatus. Next base: position 10,531,293 of record NC_090793.1, read on the forward strand.
CTGAAAAAAAACATGAATTAAACCCCAACACAGTTACCTGAAGTTCAAAAACTACCACACACTGCTTCTGTGTGTCTCTTTCCTTCCTTGTCTTTGAATGAAAGAAGCCACTGGGACTTGAGCAGGGCTTATATTTAGCTGCTGCAGTCCTCTTTTTTTTCTGCAGTGACGTCTCCCACGGTCTCCCCCAGCTATTAAAATCAAGCCCTGCTGTCAGGCAGGAAACCCCGCATTGCTGCATTATTCATGCTCTGCTATGGAGACAGGGGAATCGGAAGTCCCGACCATCACTTTGATGACATGCAAATAGAGAATAAAGACTGCAACATTTACATCTGTTGTCACCTGTGCTTTCCAAGCTGCTATAATCATTAAGTCAAATGCAGGAATAATTAATGAGACTGAGATTGTGGTGAAATTTTAGAGAATGAAGTGGTTGCTAACATATGTGTGAAACATCAGTGTGTGAGTTGAATCATCTGTTCACATTTCAAACAAGGATAGAATTTTTTTAATGTTACTCTTTTCCCTCTGGTGTTACATTTATGCAATATGTTCATAAAACAATCCATCAACCTCACAGCTTTAGTTTTCCCTCGTACAGACAACTATAAACCATCATTTTCTTCATGGTGAATCATCCTCCTATGGCTTTCAAGGACAAGTCTTAACATTAGTTTAGATAAACGTCTTTATATACATTATTGGGTAGTCACATAATCTGAACATTCTGACAAAGTACTGGCTGTAATGAATCAATGAAAACCTCATGTAGTTGAGTTAGTTAATTTAGTTGACATGGAGATGCTGGTTGTAAGGAATATACTGATCCTTTGTCATGGAAATGCAATGAGAATGAGAAATGCAACAACAGTGAATCGATCACTCAATAAACCAATGCTCCAGCAATTAATGTATAGATAAAACCCTGAATGGAAAGATGAAAAAACATGGTGCACTTGTCCGCCAATAGACGTGTGTTTGCATAAATGGGTGAGTCTGATTGACAGTGTGACTTCCTCTGTTGACTCAGTGTGATTGAGTTGGAGATGTGAGTGCACTTTGCCGCCAGTGTTCTCCATTTGTCACCATCTTGAGTTGTGAGATGGGCTGGTGGGTACCCGTCAGAATGAGGGGCTCCCGTCTGCTTCTCTTTAATCCCACTCTTAGCATGTGCAGGCACGTTTGCGGCCCCCAAGAACCCCGTCTCATGGAAGCTAGTCTATTGATCCCTCTCTGTGTGCCAGTCACAAAAGTAGTTAGAGTTATGAGCTACAGAGCTATGCTATGTCAAGTGTAACTCTCAAGTTTAGGGATCCATACTCATTATTTGGGCTGCAAAAGGTCACATGATGGCTGATGAACAGTTGATGCACAGATGAAGGGGATATGAGGCTTAAAAAGTGACACAATTTTATTTTAGCCTGAATAACAATCATGTCTATGACACATTTTTTAACATTTTTGACTGTCTGTAAAACAGTCTAAGAAAATATCTATCATCTTCTGTCGCTCTGAAATCTAAGGACAGCTTTTTTCATCCTCTTTATATATCACTTCTCATAATCAAACTTAAATGTAAAGTGATATAAAATGATTTATGAAAGACGCTCAATAGTGAGTAGGGCAATGAAAATGCCACCCGCCTGGAAATCTAATAAGTATCCTTCTCTAAATTGCCAAATGAGACGCTAGTATGTACAGGAAGCATTTCACAGGATGATCATGTATTAAACAGACTTCCCGTCCTCAAATATTCATGGGCAGAGACTTATTCATACATTTTTCATTATCTTCTATCTCTATTTTGCATACATCAGGAGCATGAAGCTGTTATTGCTTAAAATCACCTTTATTTCATAGTTTCTTGTGCAATTTTGTGCTTATTATTTTGCCTACATGCATAAGGAAGTGAGCACACTCACTATTTGACTTTCCTATTTTGTCACACATAGCACTTTGTGTGTGCTGGAAATTAAATATGAGGCTTTTGTGGTGAAAGAGGTGGTAATCTGATTGCTGATTCATTTAAAAACAAACAGTCATACCTTTGTCACACTTCCAGCATGAGGTATTTACCTTATGCTGGAAGACTTTATGACGACTTTATGAGGTATTTATTAACTAGTGTAGAAAGTTTAAATTAATTACTATAAATTATGTACTATAAATTAAACTGTGCCAATTCCCTCTTCAGCCTGAGAAATACATGTATGAAAGTTAAAAAAAAAAGTGTCTGACATTGTTTCAAACAAAAATATGACATATCTTTATGAGCATATCTTTTCAAGTCTTAATCTTAACTACACTTGGCAACTCCAGTTGCATGTCTGTCTGGATTGCAGAGGAGTATAAGTATATAACAGAAAAAACAGAACAGTATTCTCAGGTACAAGTACTTGAATACTCTACTTAACAAATATGTGATTAATTAACTAATGAAGGTGTACCCATTTTCTACGACACGAACAGTGAAGACCTAAAATCATTATTCCAACATCATCACTAGACGTCATAAGAAGAACAAGATTTCTATAAGCTTTAAAGTTGCTTTCCTGTGATCATATTCATATCAGCCCTCAGTTCTCTAAAAACTCTTTCATTTTGACTGATGATATGATTGTAAAGATGTGTTTTTGTGTTAGACTTTTCGGGGTAAAAAAGAACACAGTGTTGCTCCCTCCAAGATGAAAGATGTTGGTAGTCCATGGAGGTCAGCGGTTCATGATTGCATATGTGCCTTCCAAGAACTGCCTCCAGCATGGTTAAGGATTTGTGCTGCGATGTGATCCCAGTGATTACCATAGATGACTATAAGAGGGCATTACTGGGAGTTTGCGTAGGACGTCAAGTTTAACACTGGTGAGTCAACCTGCTCCCTTGGTTTCCTTTTAATATATGGACACTTAACACACCTGCACATTTGGAAAATGTGCTGACAAAAATGCATGGGCATATCACAAGCCAAACAGATGTAGGACAGAATTATACTGTAGATACATCACATGTGCACATTCAAAAAGCAACATTCACCCTACTTAGAAAGCTTTCCTTTTCCTGTCCTGATGACTTTCCTACAGAACACTCACCTTCATTATCAGAATGTTTCTCAGTAGCTCAGACCTTGCTATACTCTTTCTTTGTATTCTGGCTTACTTATAACAATGCAGTTTTGCAACCCAACATTAACATCACCTGCACTACATCTTTTCATTAATAAGCTATCTTATTGACATGGTCAGTAAACTGGCCCAGTTATTCCCCTACTCCTTGCTATTCGTTCAGTCCACTGGTATGAGTAACGCTTTAGTGAATCAGTGTTGTGCAGAACCCTGACAGGCATCTGTTCCAACTGGTGATCTGACTTTGAAGATATGCATGCATGTTTGCCATCTGTTGTTATTTTTGACTCCCACTGGCACTACACAATGACAAATTGATTCATATTAATTACATTTTCTCCAAAAAATGTAAAAACATGAAACAAATCAAGATTTATAATTTATTTATAATACAATGCTAGAGAACAGAAGGGAAATTCCTTTCTGAAAATTGATCGAGTAGTAACATTTTTTTTTATTTTATTTTACCATTGTTTTTGGTCAAGATATTATTAAGGATATAAACAATATGAATATGGTAAAATAACAGGTGACAAGAGTGCTCTTTTCATCCCTAACTTTCCACATGTCAAAGCCAATTTAGTGATACATATCCACCTGTGCCACCTACCACATGTTAGCATATTTAGTCATGTGTATCCTCAGTGACCTGCTAGATGTGATACCCTCATCAGAGGTTGATCTACCCTTGAAAGACAAAATGGCAGAAGACCAGTGAAGATCTCATAAGTTTATTTATCAGCCAAGTTACTGCTCATTGAATCAATGAAAGAAACAAAACTTTTCTTGTGTACAGTTTTGGCTGGCGTCTACCCGGTAGTTCGGGCCACTACCAAAGTTAGCTCCGGTTTTCACATTTGTCCATATCTCTCTCTTACAGAGCCCCTTTGGCTCCGTCAAACATAGGGGTTTATATCCTTTGATTGTGACGGACCCAATGTTGCTGTGTGGGGACCCCCGATGCTTTATTCACCAGGACTGAACTAACAAAGCTGGCGTCTTCCCGGATGGCCTGACCGTAACGCCGAAGCGGCCTTCATCTTCACGTTCGTCTGTTCAACACACACGGAGCCGTTACGACTTTGTTGGACAAAGCGGTTTGTTTTCTTGTGACAGCGAAGAAAAAAAGAAAACAAGTCTGATATTATTGTTTTATTGTTTCATTTTTTCTCAACGATCTTGTTTTTAACCAATACTAATATTAATATCAATATATATAAAGCGCATCAGATTATAAGGTGCACTACGGGATTATGTGAAAATTGTAGTTTTTTAAGTGCACCTTACAGTGCGGAAAATACTGTAATTAAAATACTGTTATAAAGACAAACTTAACTTAAGATGAAATATCAAAAGACGCACAGCATACATCACCAGCTTCAGGAGTACGTGTTCAGCACCTCCCTTTGTGGAGGTGATGTTTATTTGTTACTTTGCCCCTCGTGGTGGATCCTTTACTTTGATACTTTGTGAACTTTTGTATTTTTGTACCTGAACAATGATTTTCTGTTGAACTTTGTTGTTAAATAAAGCCATGGTCAGTTTTTTCATCTGTGCATCTGGGTCCTGGCATTCTGTGGACAATTTTACCATGACATGTTCTCCTCAATGTTGTCTGTATCACAAATGGTAACTGAGTGCAGAACACTGTGTGAGGATGTTCACCTCCAGTTAATCAGAATAAAAACAAGGGAGCTGCTAAGTGAACATCACTGCAGCATACAAACAGAAAATGTGAAGATCGAGATGTACAGCTTCCAATGGTTTGGAGCTCGTATGAGTGATAATTTTGACTTAAGAAACCATGCTGAGGCCTTTTGCAGAAGGAGATAGATCAATGTGTTCCTCCAGAGAAGACTCAGATCATTCAATATGCCCAACAGGCTATGATAGATGTTATCTAGTCTCGATTACCTAGTGTCATCTGTTTGACACGTGTGTGTGTGTGTGTGTGTGTGTGTGTGTGTGTGTGTGTGTGTGTGTGTGTGTGTGTGTGTGTGTGTGTGTGTGTGTGTGTGTGTGTGTTCCTAACAAAGTGAGCTCTGTGCGTGAGAAAATTCCTTAAGAATCGCTTCCCCTGTCCATGTCCATGCTGAGTTGGTGAAGATGAAAAGTACATTTATTCCTCCACACACTACTAAGTGCTTTGGCCAATCTTTTGTGCCAGTGGCCATTAGACTTCTCAGCACTTCACCACCCACCGACACCAATCTGTGCATCTTAAACTATTGAAGTATTATTTATTGTTCTTACTGTCACACATTCTGTGTCTAAAACACCTGAATTTTCCCTCAGGAATTAATAAAGTTTTAGGCACTTGACCATTTTGTTTACTCAGGGTAGCTCCTGGGTTTGATCTTAGTTGGTGGGTTGGTTGGAGGGAGGGAGGGAGGGACGGATGGACGGACAGACAGACAGACTTCTTCCTTCAGAAGCTGCCAAGTCAGCGCTCTTCTTACAGACAGACAGATGGATTGTCAATATACTTTTCCTTTACGTGAAACTAAATTATACTCCTGTCAGTCACTTCCATCTACGACTGCTTTACACCAGCTGGTGTGAGACGCCTATAGCAGAGTGACCTTTCTGCCACTGCACCATGCTGGCTTTTTGTTTGTTTTAGGGTTTTGTTTTGTTTGTTGCACTTCTATAAAGCTGCAGACGTTTTGAGACACTGGGTTTGTCACTTGTTGACATGTCACCATGGGGAAACATCTCAGAAGATATCTGACATGTGGTTTTGATACGGTACCGTGGCCTTTGATGAGAATTAAATTACCCTGGGACAAATTTATTCTGATCTACAGTATTCTTGTGAGAGGAGAAATAAAAAATGTTATTTCTGAAGCTTCAATTTTGAAGAGGAAATTCAGTTATGTTAGAAATGATTAAACCTCAAGTATAAATCATTTTTCTCTGATCAGAGAAAAGATTTCAAAGAAACTGCAGATACTTTCATCAGTCATCTATTACGTACAATTACTCCCACACATCGAGTAATGCATACAACCTACATCTAAGCATATATTTTTTTTATCATGGGCAACAGCCTTCAGACTTTTAACCGTTCTCACTTGGTTTTTTTTATTCCTGAGTAGTAAAGGCTTCTCAATTTGTATGGGTCATGTTAAAAAAATATACAAGCTGCTTCTGCAGTCAATAAATAAAGTAAGCAATAGAGTTTTCAGGATTTAGCCTTCCTATGAACGAACGTAATAGTAAAGTCAATTCTGTCAGCCATTCTTTCTGTTGGTGTGCCAAATAACAAAACAGCCTATTTACAGCTTGTATAAAATTTAAAATCAAAATTTTTATTAGAATGGCAGTCAGTCAGCAGAATCATCCTCCCAACCAATCACTCTAAACAGCTAAACCTTCACAAATGTTTGCTTTCGAGTTATCATTGACCCAAAAAATTCATGAATCTATCCCTTCATTCCAATTGGCCGAAAAATTTAATGTTTTCTTAATTTTCTCTTTCATGGCCCATCCATGGAAATTGATTGATTAGTTTTTGTGTACAGTATTTTCCACACTACAAGGTGCACTGGCCTATTCTAACACTTTATATATATATATATATATATATATATATATATATATATATATATATATATATATATATATATATATATATATATATATATATATATATATATATAAAAGGCACACTGGATTATAAGGCACATCTGATTATAAGGTGCACCTTCAATGAATGGCCTATTTTAAAACTGTTTTTACCAGAATAGGGCACATAACATTATAAGGCGCATAGAATAGAAACTACTGTAGGGATTGTGGTTTCATTATGCATCCACTGGATTGAGCTGCACTTAGGCCCCGTCGGATTTTTTCGAAAACGCAACTTTTTAAAAACGCATCGAAAACGATTTGTGTCCACACGACAGCGTTTTCAAAAAAATCTTCGTTCACACGTAAACGCATCAGTGCGTTTTTGAAGACAGCTATAAGCATGCCAAACCATGTGGTGGCAGAATTTAGTCAAATTTTATCCAATAGGAATAGGGCTGTCACGATTAGTCGACTAGTCACGATTATGTCGACTATTAAAATCGTCGACAACTAATTAAATAGTCGATGTGTCGTTTTTGTTTTTTTTTTATCTTTGTTTTTCTCTCAAAACTGCTGCGGCACCTCTACGGCCGCGTCTGCCTTTCTGTCCTTGACACACCCGCGCAGTAGAGGTAATCGGGGCGAGCCGTGATGTCACTAGAAGTTATACCAGAGGGGCTCTGGTGTCATGGCTACCCGGCAGCACCAGACCTCAAAAGTGTGGGAGCATTTTACGAAAACAAAAGAGAAAAGTGTGCAATGCAAATATCTGCAAGACAGAAGTTGCCTTCCATGGCAGCACAAGTGCGACGCTCGAGCACCTGAAAAGGAAGCAGGTCGTGGCAACGATGAAGAGGGACCGTCATCTCGGTAAGCTAACTGGGTAGTTAGCGGCTAATATTAGCGTAAACAGAAAGCTAACTTACTACTTACTCACATATCTGTAAACGTTAACATTAGCGATGACGATTTGATTCATTAGCCGCCCTTAGCACACATATTTCATGTGTTTTCTGTAACGCTACAACAGTGATGTGTTTGAATAGGACATGTGGTAACACTAATGTTTTCTAACGTTATGTTTCGGTGCTAAAAAAGTAGGTTCTACTTCAATGGACGGCTTTGTTACAAAGCCAGCTACATGCACACCTCAGCAAGCAAACGTCCTGACTGAGTCCATACTGAACATGCTGGTGACGGACAGCATCGGAGCGCATTTTCTCTGCAGCAGGGAACATCTGCTGTCAAAAGAGAGCAAGCCTTTCTCCAAGACATGTAGAAATGCTAACTTTCCTGGCTATGAACAAGACCCCTGTGCAGTTTGGGACTGCATAGAGTCAGAGTGTAGTAAAGTTGAATACAGCTGTGAGCACTCAGCACAAAATGCACTTTTGTTATATTTGAGTCAGTGAGACCAAAATAATAATAATAATGCCTTAGTTACAGGTGCCTACCTCATTGTTGCTATGTTTGATGCCAAAGACAAATTAAGGAAAGAAAAAAATTAAAAAATAAACCTGAAGTATTTATTTTTGTGTTGTATAGGCAAGTGCCTTTTCCTTATTTTACTCAGCTGTTTGCACTTTATGCTATGCAGTTAAACAATTGTTTGTTGCTACAAGCATATTTCATCAAAGGTTTAATGAACTATCGTCTTAATTGTCTTTATTTTTAGTTAGCATATGCCTTGAACAATTAAAGCTAAAAGTATTGATGGTTATATAAGAGCAGCTTCATGCTGGTGCGATAAGCTGTATGTTTTACATTCAATTTACATATGATCTGATCAGTCGACTAATCGAAAAAATAATCGGTGATTAGTCGACTATGAAAATAATCGTTTGTGGCAGCCCTAAATAGGAATACTCTGTGTTTTGTTGTCACAACACACGGGCCCTTAAATATGACGTCACAGAGTCGCAGGCAAGACGTTAGCATTTTTAAAAAGTTGCGGATACACCGTGTCACATCTCGGGTCTAATAGTTTCTGTTTGTTTTCTTTCTAACATCTCTTATCATTCCAGATCCTGTCTCATCTTGAATCAGTTCATTCCCTGCACCTGCAGTTTCCCCACACACCTGCAGCCACTCCCCAGTCTGTCTCCACTCTACATATTCCGGCTCAGCTTTCTGCTCTCTGCCAGATTGTTTAGTGTTTGCCCTAACTTTCCAGCCTTTGTTTCCTGCCTGCTTTTCTGACAGACCCAGCCTGTTTCCCGGACCTTGCCTTTCATCGACCCCTGATCTTTCCTTCTCTGGGCCCCCAAGTCCAATTCTATCCTGGCTGTCCTCTGTGTTCTCACTCCCTGTGCAGGGTAGGTTTATACCAGCATTGTTCGCAGCTTTGATACATCAGCTCTTACTAGCCTTAATATCTCATCCACTTGTGTTTAAATGGATGGTGATATTGCTGTTGATCCCAATTATTTGCTGTATCCAAATAATAAACACAAGTACACATACCGTGGTGTTTAGTGACTAGTGTTTTCTTAGTCAGTGACCCAGTTTATTGGTTGTCACTCAGCTTGGTTGGTATGTGAGCACTAAAAGTTTGATGGTGGACTGTCTGTGTATGAGCATGTGGACAAAAAGTCTGGCGTGTGAAGTGGCCGCAGAGAGGTGCCAGTTCACCTCCTGAGCACTATCGAGCTGCCCTTGAGCAGGGCACAGTCCCCTTGCAAGTTGCTCATTGGACCCAACAAGATGTGGCTGTCTGCTATTGTCTTGTCTTACTATCTACTTGCATGTTGACAACCCATATGTGTGCATGTTGCAGAGCCTGCACACACATCTCTCTCACACACACACACAAGCACACACACACACACACACACACACACACACACACACACACACACACACACACACACGTGTGTGGAAAAATAGTCTGAGCGGAAAAAATTAGTTCACCAAGAGAATTATTAAAGGATGTTTCTTATTAATTTTTTATTTTCTTTTTTTGGGGGGGGTGGGGGTCTTCTCCTCTTTCCTTCCCCCTCACTACTGGTAATCCTCCGCCACTCTAGAAGGGTTAGCCATTTTGTCCATAATTATCCTGGTTTTTCATTATCTTCTTGTGACTTTTGACCCAATGAACTGCTCTTACCCTTTGCCTGTGTGTCTGTCCATTCCTTCAAATATATATTCAAAAGTTCCCTGGGCAGCATTATGGTTCATCCAGAATCAAAAAATAAAATCCCTCTGATAATGTCCATGTTCCTCAGGCTGCAATATACTGGTGTACTGTAAGATGCTGTCTTCTTATTCAGAGTGAACATAATCTTAAAGAGGCTGGTTTTGTAACTAATTCTGTTATTTTTTATTTTAGAACATCCAGGTCGCTCAAAGATACAGCACACAGCCTAGCGATTAAGCCAACCTGGATAATTAACTCTGACAGATTAACCCATCTAATCCAACTCCTCCATGACCCAGCTTTGTGCATTTTACCTGTATCCTCTGATAAAAAATAGAGCATTAATGGTAAAACGCAATAGCATTATTCTTTTGTCTAGTGTAACCGTGTTAAACATGCCAACACCAATAATGCTGAACAATCTGCAGTGTGTCTTTCAGACATGATGGTTATTTCCAATGTTTTGTGCTGCATCACAACAACAGACTGCGCAAGCAATTTGGGCACGCATCAACTTGTGTGAGCACATATGCATACTCCAAATGATTCATTTGCCTGCTTTTCTTTCAAGAAATTAAAATTGTACAGTGTTGAGGAATGCCATGTTGTGACTATATTTATACAATAGAGAAAATAACACAGCTTTTCCTAAAATCAGTATCAGAAATCAATGGGTCTAATTTTTCTCTAGCTTTGTCTGTCTTCTGTTTGGCTCACTTTGTGAAGCCACCAGGGAAATGTTTCATCAGTTTTGATCTCTCCCACTCATTTAGACAACCTGCTGTAGCAGTGGAGCATCACAGGAAGCTAAATGTCTCTGCACCAGTGCTGGCCAAATTGACAAATCAGATCTCTGAGGGAAACTCAGGTACAAAACAGTCAACATCTGGAGAATACTGCACTTGCCAAATTTATGTTGTGTTGTTATGCACTTGCTCTTGTTTAATTAAATGTTTATATCATTACAAATGCAGGGAAACACAGCCAGAACCACAGTATTGGCCATTCCCTCAAGTTCAAGTTGTACATATATTTATCTGCGTGTGTACACTAAGGTAAGAATTTTAAAATCCAACTGAAAAGTCTTCATTTTAAATTTTAATTTTAACATAAAGAGAACCAAAATCACTTTGTTAGAGTAGAGACAGACATATTTAATACATCTGTTCTGTTTTGGTCTATAATGCAGACTAGTGTCTGGTAGCTATACTGTATTGTACATTACTATTTTATACTGATATGCACACTCACAGCCTTGTGCATATGACCACAGACTGTCCAGATAACAATGCCAAATCTTTCTCCAACTTTCAGGGTAATCAAATATCTGCCAAGCAGAATAAGCGGGAGAAATCTGACATCTTGCCGTCTGAATAACAAAAGACTTTGCCCTGCTTTAATAAACCTCAGATTCTAAAATCAATCTAAATTAAAGTATTTGGTTACCAGTCTCCTAGCAACCCAAGAAGATGGCCATCTGTTGCTTCTGCAGACAGGAATCAGCCTGTGCTGAAGCCAGCAGGGAGGAATTCCACCACGCTGCCTATCTCCCAAGCTAAAGAGGTCTTTTTAATGTTGGAATGAAAAAAAAGGACCCAGAAGGATAGAATTTCCAATGTGTACCACACAAAAACTGTTATCCAGAGTGCATTCTGATCAATAATTTATCTGAGCGGAGAAAAGAATGTAATATTCATATAGACAAATGTTGTACTCTTTACAATGCAGGGCCTTTGAGGACTGGGGCCACATATGCTTCTGATGCAATGGATTATGAGGCACAAGAGTAAACCAAGACTGTGGATCAGTTACATTTTATTCAAAAAACATCTGCCAGGTAACATATACCAAGATTAACCACCAGTACAGCAACTTCCTTAACTGTAAGTCTCCTGTTTGATTCTGTCTCCTACTTTAGGATGTTAAAAGTTGATAAATGATGCTTCTATTATTTATACTTTAGATCACAAAAAACAAATTATGGTGGTGGAGGAAACACAATGAAAATCATCACTGTATAGTAAACATCAAAATATACTGATAATGACAAGATAATGAAACAAAAACTAGTATTTCTAACATGATACCGATCATGATTACAGAAATTTTAATTTGTTTTCTCCTCAAATTCTAATCACCTTCTGCTAAAAATGTAAGTATCAGAATGACAACAGTGAAAAAATAACCTCATCAGAGGTGACAAACAAAAGTAGCACTCACACAAAATAACACAAATATATAAATCACAAATATGCAAATGTGTGTTCAAAGTTCTTCTGTGATTCTACATTATATTTTATATCCATATTTTCAAAATTAAATTGGCATCACAGCATCAGAACAGCATTTTAATAAAGATAAAAACATATTTATCAAACAAATATTATGATTGGCAGGTTCAGACATGATCCGAAGACAAGTGACAAAAACAAGTTCTAGACACTTTCAATGTGTTCACTTCTTAACAATTTAAAAACACATCAACTATGTAATTATGCTCTTATTGTAACAAGTATTTCTAAATATTAAATGAGCATTAAACACACTTTTACACATGAAAATTGCAGGCTAGTCTGGCTAAACTAAACTGCTTTTAAATCTTCTCAGATTTGAAGGAATTGCTACTGGTCACTGCTAATGCTAAATAAAATAGCTTTAACCACATTGACTGCTACTTGCAGTCAATGTGGTTGTGGATCATCCTTTTCTTACCCTGCCTGACAGAGTGGCATGATTTAAGGTTGTGTCTGCTGTGCTGCAGCATCATGGAGACATTCAATAATGTTTTTCTATAATTAGAGTTTGTAGTAGCCCACTCACTTCCCGTCTTTGTTCTTTTCATTTTGTTGTTGGCTAAGTTCCTTGATCACATTATTTGTTTGCCAAGCATATGTCAACCTGATAAATAGATAATCTTTAACATATCAATAGTTTTATTATGGTCCATCAATTTCACTCATGATTCTGAGGGAACAATGTTTATGTAATAAAACAGAGGGATTAATCTTTCAACATTTTTAAGTAGCTGTATGAGATGATTCTATTTCAAAATGAAACCTTTTGGTGACTTCAATAGTGAAGCATTTCACCAAGGTGGTACTTTAACATCCGTGCAACAATCTCTGTTTTATGTTGGTGTAGCCTGTTTGCTTGTAGGATCCTCCCATTTCCCTCCCTCGTCCACTGCTTGCATCATTACACCATCCTACCCTGGTGCTGGTATAAAGAGGGCAAAGCCACCCCTTTGGAATCCTTCAATGGCCATTATTAGTATTCTGTGGGGAAATAAAGGGACCCATCTGTGGAGATGGTGATGAAGGGGTGACAGAGGGACAAGGAGGGGAGGGTTTTCATCCCTTGAGAGATAGAGGGATTAACCACTGACACATGAAGCCTGCTAATAAGGCAGTTTGGTGGACCCCGTCCATAGGATCAATGCACACGTGTGTAACACACAGAAAAAATGCAAAAAAAACCCTACCTAATATATAGTTTCATATGTGCTGCTACATAAGGAAGTATTTTACACACTCGAACAATTTAAAAATCTGTTACACACAAACACAGACAAACACACATAGTTCCATCGTTATTAAATATGTAGTAGGGCCACATCTGGTCACATACACCCAGAGAACAAAAGGAAGAGGAAGAGGGGGGGTTGCAAAGTCAGATATGGAAATTTAATTTCATGCCATAGAGTATTATTGTGCGTGTGCATGCACCAAGCATCTGTCACAGATAATTGGAGGGTGTCAGGTGTGGACACGGGGGCCAGATTCAGTCCACCCATAACATGAATCGTCTGCCTCTGTGACTGGTAGAATCTGTGTGTCAACATCTATATTTATTATGGGGCTGACCCAGAGGTTTGGGAACAGTAACTGCCTGATGGGGAAGAATGACTCTCAAGATTGTCATGAATCATGCTGTTTCATCCCACTGACAAGGAGCATCTCATTTGCAATGTCCTCAGTGTTGCTGTCATCTATTCAATCACAATCCATTGATTTGTCTAGAGCTTTTCTCCAGTGGGGAATTTTTGTTGGATGAGTAAAAATGTTAACATGTTATTAATAGAGCATCTTCATAAAATCAGGAAATCTGGAGTTATCTTGTTTGACGACCAAATGATCTCATTAATAAGATATTAGATGGATGGATGTAGAGAGAGAGAGAGAGAGAGAGAGAGAGAGAGAGAGAGAGAGAGAGAGAGAGAGATGGACAGGCAGACAACCAGACAGACAGACAGACAGACAGACAGACGTCAATCCAAATCTACGTAATTCACAATTCATATTCACTTTGATCCAGCATGCCAGAGTCAGAAGCTATGTTGTGAAGGTTTTGACACTTTCTTCTTATAGTTTTGTAAGTGAAAGTGGAACAACTGATCTCTGTGTGCAGTTTGGGTTTCTGCTTCATGAACTTTGTCTGTTGGCAGGCAAAAAAAAACCCATGTGCTTGTGAGCTTTCATTCACAGTAGGTTCGGTAGGTAATGTGACATATGGGTTGATGAAATTGTTCAGACTGGGAATTCACTCAAACGGCGAGTCAATTAACATGTGTACAGAGCAGCCTCAACCAGAAATTTCCTTGTGAAATTGTAATGTGTGACTGATGCTTAGTTTATACTTGATATGTATTGCTGAAATAAGGAAATATTATTTTAGCATGATTTGCATTTGGATGTAGATGCAGTACCTTTTTAGCAGTGGTAAGACAAGAAAAATAAATAGAAGAGAGAACCGCCTTGTTGTGGGTAGCACTGTCGCAGCACAACAAGGCGGTTCCCGGTTCAAATCCTGCGCTGTGCAGAGTTTGCATGTTCTCCCGTGTCTGCATGGGTTCTCTCTGGGTTTCTCTCACCCAAAAAACATGCGCTTGAGGTTAATTGTCAGTTTCAGACTGCCCATAGTTGTGAGTGTATACATGTGTGCTTTTCTGTCTACATGTGGCTCCACTGTGCACTGGCGTTGTGCCCGGCTTGTACCCTACATCACGCCCCAAGTTGGCTCGGATAGGCTCCAATAACCCCTCAACCCGCGACAGCTGAAGAAGTGGGTGTAGAAAATGATTGAATGAAAACAGTGCACTAAATATAAGTAATTAAGTAAATCAAAATTTATATACACATCAAAAGACAGACAAGTGCATAATGTCTGGGAATAGTCAGACTGATCTAGCCACTCATAGCACATTGTCTTAAAATGTAATACTTATGTAGTACTACAGTATAAACAGTGGTAGTAGTAGTAGTAGAAAGACAGACAGGTGTCTGGTTTCAGCCACTGTCATTAGCTGAAAGTAAGCAGTCTACTTTGCTGGGAAAATTACAGTACCTGAATTATTTCCTTCACAAAAGGTATTTCACAAGACAAACCAGAGGTTTTGTCTGTAAAAAGGAAAAAAATTAAACAATACTGTATAACAAAGAATATAATGTGTTCATGGGGGGCGGGGGGCTGCATTTGTAGTATTTGTCTTAAATGACACTATGGTTTAGGGTGCTGGATGGAAATAGATCGCTGGGACTGGAGGAGAGAAAGTAAGATAATGTCATTCACCACAAATCAAGTCTTGTTGGCTTCCTGAGGTAAGGTGGATCCAAAAATAGAGTTTTGCTGGCAGAGGAAGTTGTTGCCACCAATGATCAATACACATACTTGGTTCCTGCTTAAGCTTAAGGATTTCTCTGAGCACTGTATTTTGTTTTCTTTATTTTTGTCTGGTCGTGCACACTGACCATCACAAAGTTGACTTTGGTGCCAGCAGAGAGAACGTGTTTGTGAATTATGCAGACTATTTCCGCTGAGGTTTTCAACCGATTTTTTTTTTCTTTGTCAGTACTTGAATATTTATAATTTTTTTAATAATCCAATATTGGTTGGAGAAATAGCTTACCTTGTAAAATTTAAAACAACAGTAAGAAAATGCCTGTCACAATATTTGAATGCTGAGTGACTTTCAAATGACTTTTTCTGGATAGATGTGCAAAACACTGTTTGCTTTCGTGTTTCAAGGCCATCTCCCAGAGGTTGTTTCTCTTTGGAGACCAGCGACCAGTTGAGCAGATGCAAAAAGAAAGCTATGTAAATGTGATTTCCCTCTGCCTGTTTAAAACAGTAAGACATTTTCGATCTGTCGTTGTGCTGATTTTCACACCCTCAGTACAAACTGATGATTTTGCCTCACGCCAACATGTAGTCAATCTTTCCCCATATGGCTCTGAACCTGCTCACAAGCTGCTGTCAGTCAGTGAATAGATGCCTCCTACACCAATGGAAGTGATAAGGGCCTGCAACGCACGTCCAGCAAAACAGCAGCAGATGGTGAATATTCTGGAACCACGAGCCATTATGATATACGTACACCTCTTGAGACGCAACTGAGTGACAGCTGTTTCCCAGTCCGTGTTCTGGTTACTGTGCAATCAGTTGCAAATCAGGAAGAAAGACCTGGAGGATGGACTAGCAGGACGTTTGGCAGTTTGCGTGTTAATGACATCACAGAAGTGATGTCATTAACACGCACCCATTGGTGTATCATTAGATTGTAATGATGTGAGCAGAATCATCATAAGTGAAGAATTTGTTTACTAAAGGATAAAACATTCTTTCAAAAACTAACTACAATGGATGTTAGGACTCATTAATGATTAATGTGAGAGCATGTCTACAACTACTGTTACCTTTATTATAATAATAATAACAACAACAACAACAACAACAACAACAACAACAACAACAACAACAACAACAACAACAACAACAACAACAATAATAATAATAATAATAATAATAATTAGTAGTAGTAATAGTAGTAGTAGTAATAATAGTAATAGTAGTAATAGTAATAAATGTAATATTAGTAATAATAATTGTAGTATTAGTAGTAATAACAGTAGTAATAATAGTAATAATAATACAGTGCGCCCTCGTTCATTTGCGCATCAACGATTGTGACACATAATACTGTATGCGCTTTCTATTGGCTGACGGCATCCGGAACTGCGCTCTGTTCCGTCAGGCTCGGACTTAAGTGAGACTTTGAACAGTCGATTAGAGCGTGGGAAAAGGTAATACAAATCACCTTCTATCTACTACTTCCATCTGTAGAAGATAAAGATAACTTCCCCATTGGGGATAATAAAGTGGACTTTCTTTCTATTTTATATTACGATACTTATCTTTTCTTTTCTTACGTTTATTGAAAGTGAAATTTTTAATTAAAGAAAATGGCTAAATAGGAAGAAAAAGTTTAAAATATTTTAGAGTTAAAGTTCATATTGTATAAACACATACAGTACATATTGATGCATTTTTAAAATACAAACTGTAACTAATGTGCTACACTAGGACAGATAACAGAAATTTGCATTTCCTTCAAAAAATGCAAATGCTCATCGTTTTTCTAATGTATTCAGATTAGGACATTTCAGTGCAGTCTAATCATTTTGCAGTGATAGCTACAAATGTAATGCAAAGAGGCTCTCTGCCAAGACATTGTACTTGATCATGCCATGCTGTCAAACTCTTGTCAAACATATTCATAATGAAAGATATCTATGAATATCTCCCTTCTTAGCAACAGGATCATCTTAGGTAAAGCAGACAGGCTTTGTTGCTATATATTTGCGTGCAATTAAGATGCTATTTTTTTTGCATCCTCAGACAAATCTTTGTAAACTACACCAATTACTCAACAAAAATATTGTTTCCATTTGGATTATAGAGGACAGGTGATAGTGTATATGGGATTTGTTGAATAAAAATGTTTTTCCTTACCAATAACTGTTTTTTAAGCAGGTATTGGTAAATTTTACTTCAAATGTCATATCAAATAAATCAAGCTACATTTTTCAAGCAAATTATTCCAGTGGTATTATACATTTGCATACTAATTCATACCTCTTGAAGACTAAGAATACTTTGATTCTTTAATATTTATTCCAAAGAATCAATGCATTGTTTTTTGTGTTATGTCACTTCTGTAGTGGCAAAGAAATTCCATTGACTTATAAATTGTACTATTACTATAACTACTGCTACTACTACAACTATTAACATTTTTACTACTACAATGATGAAGATGTGTTTTGCATTGACTTATGACTAGTACTATTACTACTAATACTACTCCTGCTGCTGTTACTACTACTACTGCTATTACTATCACTATTAAAACTTTTACTACTGATACGACCAAGGTGCAATTTGCTGGAGTAGATGGGAGGGCAGGGTCACCCCCCCCTCGTCGCACCCAAAATGTACCCTGCCTCAGGCCCCCAGCTGGCAAAAATAGGTTCCAGCACCACGTGACCCACAACGGCGGAAGAAGCAGGTTTGACAATGAATGAATTAATGTATTTTATGTTTGTATTAAATATAAATGTTCAGCTATTTGGAAATTACTGTCATAACTAGCGGGGCACGCCCTCCAATGGGCAATGCAGTGCATAGAGGGGCACATGTGACCCTGGGGAACGTACATAGCAAAACTAGTGTTTGCTTTTTCATTGAAATAACAGAATATAGTATAATTGCACATCCGCTAAAGTAAGTGACAGTGGCGTTTTGACGTCTACATGTAATGGGTCATTAACTGCAGTTAATGTATGTGCAGGAAGTATTTACTCCCCTGTTATGGTGTAGGGTTTTTTTTCTACCGAGCACGCGAGCGGGCGTTCACATGCTGACACACACACGCACGCACTCATACATCAAAAAACGTGCTTGGAGTAGGGTGGGGTTGCACAAAAAAAAAATTATTTCTAGCAGGACCTTAACATAAGACAATTGAGAAGCACTGCATTAACCTAAAAAAAAAGAATTTGGCCCATTGATCTCTTATTTTGTCATGATTTAAAAAGAAAGCATCCCCCTCACCGCACCCTACTATTACTGCTACTCCTGCTACTATTCCTGCTTCTGCTACTACTACAACTAATAATAATAATAATAATAATAATAATAATAGAAATACAATATTAAGTATTGTGTACACAGCAGTACGTTTAGGTCCGAATTTAATTCATTCTGTGACTGAGTTCAAATAATTCATAATTCAAACAAATTTTCCCTACTAAAATAAATAAAATAATTTGAATCCATTCCAACCTTGTAAAAAAGCCCCAAACCCCAATAAATTACGAAAGAGAACACATTTAGACATACAAACTTAACTAACTAATTACATTTAAGTTACATATAAGTTCAATGATAAAGTAGGAGAAAAACCCCACAAAAGTCAGAAGCACATAGGAACTACGTCTTTACACTGTGAACGAGAACAAGATGCAGCCTCAGCTGATGTATCTATTAGCCAACAGATGGGAAAGAAAGAGATCTGGACTCAGCTGATGTTATATCCATCGGCCAACTAGCAGTGATGTCGTCTTGCCTTGATTTACTTTCGATTAGAATATAGATGATTATGTTTCCACCGGTGTCCTGCATTCGGGTCCCATTTCTTATCGCCATAACAATGTCAAACAAGAATATCTGTAACTACTGTAACAGACCATTTTACAATATTTTTAGAAGTAACAGCAGCCCTGTGGGTTCTGATGTGGTTGTATTTTTTTCTCATGACCCACTCCATCAAGTTTACTAAAAATATATCATGTATTTCACGTAATTGATTTGAAAATACAAGATGAAAAAACTTTAGCCAACAATGTCACAATGCATAAATTACTGGATCCCTTCCATTATCAAGCTCCAAACTGAACTGGCATTAAGTGACTTTTCTTTTCTTAATTTTCAACCCTTGTCAAATGTCCAGCATTGCTGTTTCTCAACAGTGAATAAGTCTAGATGTACAGACAAACAAACAGCAGCACTCAGCATTCAATATGTTGATGTGGAAAACACAAGACGTGTCTGACAATGTTTGGACTCAGTCAGAGGCTCAGTGTTTTCAAATCCATTTGTTAAAAATCAATGAGCACATCCATTCTCTGGCTACATCTTCTCTGCTTTTTCTCTTCAAAAAGGTCTTGTTTGTGAAAGAAATGTGGGTTGACAAAAGTTCAAAGGTATCTGGAGAGCTTGAGGAGCTTCTGTAGCTTTTTTAACACTATCACTGAGTACGTTGTTGGAGATAAAGTCAGAGAGGCCAGACTGAGATGGTTTGGACATGTCCAGAGGAGAGATAGTGAATATATTGGTAGAAGGATGCTGAGTTTTGAGCTGCCAGGCAGGAGGCCTAGAGGAAGACCAAAGAGGAGATTTATGGATGTAGAGAAAGAGGACATGAAGGTAGTTGGTGTGAGAGAAGAGGATGCAGAAGACGGTTAGATGGAGGCAACTGATTCACTGTGGCGACCCCTGAAGGGAAAAGCTGAAAGGAAAAGAAAGACTGAGAACATTGTTGGCATATATTCTTATCAGTCCACATGTGCAGTTTTAACAAAGTCCATGAAAATGTTTGATACATTTATTACAATTTTGAAGGACATGTATCATAAATACTAGTGTGACTGGTGAGCAGTCAGGGCCAATAAGACCTCCTCTGCTAGCCTAACACAAACAGAAAACATATTTTTAATATTTATAATAAAAGCTAGCTCGTGTTGCCAGGTTCAACCTGGCATGTTGTATAAAATCTGTCCAAGTTCTTCGGAATCAACAGTGCAGAGATCTGTGCACTGACTGAACGGGCACATGTAGTTAATAGACAGATGCGATAGCCAGATCACCAGTTGGCGACTGTAAAGCCTTCTAGCTGGTGTCACGTTGTCCTGACATGTACGCGTCCTGTGATTGGATACTCACTTCTGAGAAGGCAGCACTACGCAGATCACTAGAGTCGGATAATGTTTAGTGTAGAGATTTAGCGGAGAAATCTACATGCGTTTTGAACATGGAAAATCTATTTGGTTTTGCTCCCACAACAGCTGAAGGAGGAAGGAGAAAACAAAAATTTACATGCCGATACACTTGCAACGCCATTTTCAAGATGCACATTATGAGACAAACTAGCTCTTCTGCAACGAGATCATCGGATCCCTGATCTAGCTAACCTGTTCCAAGCTGGAAAAGGATTTGTCCTCCACAACTAATTACAAGCGGTACCCATGGCTGACAGGCTTGGAGAGACAATGCAAATTGTTCTGCTGGGAATGCCATTTGTTTGCAAAGAATCAATTTGATGTTTATAGCCACACTGGATTTATAAACAAGGCAGCAACTAGACACCAAATTATGATTGGACATTTGCAAGTTACGGTGCTTTTTTTTTTTCTTTCTTTTTTTCGGATATGTTAATATAACAGACTTTACTCCTTCATTACATCTACAACATCAACAACAACATCCGAAAAAAAAAGGGGTGATGGGTAGCAGCCCATAGGCTTGGGAAATTCCCGTCCCTCAGAATCAACAGACATCTCATTACAGTATGTAATCAACAAACTCAGACATTAAATGTTTTCAACCAGTTCACCCATTGAATTTTGACAGACGTTCGTACTCTTATCCAAATCCAGATACGGTGGTACCTCTACTTACGAAATTAATTGGTTCCGGAAGAAATTACGCAAGTAGAAAATTACGTAAGTAGAGACGCATTTTCCATGCAAATGCCCTAATCTGTTCCAAGCCCACATAAATTCCTACTTAAATGTTTTATAAAGAATGAAAATGCATCAAAACATGTAACAAATACATGTTACGATTAGATCATTACACAATAAATGAGAGTCGTCAGACATTCAGTCATAATTCACAAAATAATCGGTTTTCAACTCCTTACTATCTTTATCAGCAGTTCTCTGTGTTAGATCTTTCATTTCTTCAGACAGTGGAGAGATGGCTATTCTCTGCTATGTTGAAGTTACAGAATTTTTACTTTTGGTCATACCTTATTGGTCGAATTTCTCCAAATCTTCCACATTTTTGATCACCATTGTTTTCGTCCGCTCCGGAGAAAGCCCCTTTGTGTTGATGAAGATCCTGCAGTTGTTCGTCCAGTTGTTGTCGATCAGTCCGTTCTTCTTCATCTGACGAGCATTTTTGGTGAAATCTGCATTCTTTTCGGTGAGATGCATATTGATGTATACATTTTTCCTTTCAGTTTAGGGCCTTGTTTTCAGGAGATCAATTTTGTACTTCCGATTTAGGAATTTTATCAGCACTGCAGGTGGTCTTTTACCTTTTAAAAACTTTTGGGGACACCAGGGTGGATTCATGGCTCAATGAACAGGTTCGTAAGGAGAGCTCCACAATGAAATGTTGAAAAAAAACAGAGATACTGAAGAGACTAACTGTGTTGTGTTCCTGGGTAAACAGGAACTATCATTTAGGGGACATGATGAAAACGCTCATTCCACAAATAGAGGTAACACATGGGATTTCTGAGCATGATACAGGCATGCATTACCACTTGTCCAGTAACAGAGTGTTTACTGGGACTACTGGCAAAATACAAAATGACATTATTCATGCTATTTCAGTGGTGATTGGAGAAGAGATCAAAACAGAAACCAACTAGAACCAAGGCAGTCACTGCAACATCCCGCGACATTCATTCATTCATTCAATTTCCGAACTGCTCTATCCCCTGTGTCTGCATGGGTTTTCTCACCGGATGTAATAAGCATGTTTCTTTATGCAATATAAAATATGTAGGAAGAGGAAAGAAAGTGTTGGACTCAAATGAAATGTTTATGAACAGCAAATTGCACATATCATTACACCAAAGCCAGCAGAATGTCAGAATTTACATCTCCTTCTCCAACATATTGATGTCTGCAGGGAGGTTGGGATGTTGATATGGAGTCCATTCCACAAAGTCATGATTACATTCAAGATTAAAAAAATAATGATGATGATTATTGTATTTATAGAGGATAGGAAATCAGCATGGATGGATCTGTCAAATAAAGAGCTTTGCTTTTCATTTTAATTTCATAGTCTGCCAAATATAACATATTTGCGCTGGACCATTTTTATATTTTAAAGAAACTTGTTGAATTTATTGCAAGAATGTAACACAGAATCTACAAAATGGAACATTTTAAGCCTGCAAAGAAAATAATTCCTATTCTACAATGTCATGTATATTTCTGATTTTTTTCTCAAATTAGATATAATTATGCATACATGCAAGTTGCAATTTGTCCAAAAAACCGAGGAGGGTATTTTTGTATGATGAAAAAATAAACAATCAACGATCCTAATTTGTGTTATTGTTAATAGGTTGCATGAGCCTAAATTCCAAACAGTTGAACAATCTTAAAAACATGAAGCACTTAATGATTTGTAACTTCTAACAATGTTCATCAACATCTAACAATTTCCCCAAAGGAATAATTGAAGTGTATTTCTTTCTTCTTTTTCTAAACTTTCTATTAGGCCAAGCAAAGATGGTGATTTATCTAAGCAGGAGGAAAAAGGTTGAAAGTCCATCTGACTGCCGTGCAGAAGTGTGTCAGGCAAGAATCAGAATCAATTTTAACTATTTCAGAGTTACAAATGATTTAGACACTTATAAACTATTGGTGTGTTAAAGGTGTCTTATTTTCTGTGTTGAGTGTGTAACTTGTGTTCAGTCAGTGGTTGGTTTTGCTTATGTTCCTACTAGTGCTGTCACTTTAACGCGTTAAGTAGGTTAATTAATAACGCTGCAAATTAACGCGCTATAAAAATTAACGCAATTAATCGTGAGTGGAAAGTGAATTCGCAAGTATTTTAAATTTGGCCCATTGAGGGACCCGTAGGCTGCAGTGACGTCACTTCGTACCTGCGCCACGAGTCAAAAGCGGGGTGACTGACAACAGAGATGGACGCGACACAGGAGAGCGAGGCAAGCCCACGCAGACCTTTGGGCAGCAAGTTTATTTATAAAAAGAACACAGACCGTGACCCGGCCCCGGATAAGCAGTTGATGATGGATGGATGGGCACAGATGGAACTATCAACAAAAAACGAGGAGGAGCCAGCAGCAAAGAAGAGCCTCCTCCTGCTGTCTTCAGACTCGGACAAGGAGGAGCAGGGGCCTCTAGCACCGCTACAAAGCTGAGCCGTCCATTGGAATGCATGAGCGTCCACTGGAGTGGTGGGCAGCTCACACAGGAGCTGATGAACAGCTGTCCTCTCTTGCGCGCAAATACCTGGCTATACCACGTCCGTGCTATATGACAAACTCTTCACTCACAGGTAACATCATTCAAAAGAAGAGGGCAGCCTTACACTCAGACAATGTAAACAGGCTTCTTTGTCTGAGCAACTGGCTCAACGACATATAGAGTTGTCTGTAGTCAGTTATTTATTTTATTTAACTGTATTTGTTTTGCATTTTTGAGAAATACACCTGGCCTAATTTGTTTGCTGATGTGCTTGGCCTTTTTTCTTTTCAATTACATTTATAAAGCACACTTAACCATTAAAAATGTGATTTCAAATCTTCTCTTATTGGTGTATTCTATTGATTAGTCATTCACTACAATTTTTTAATGTCCTAGAATTCAAATTCTTTATTTTGGGGCCTTAAGCAAATTTGCGTGAATTTCTTTTGGATTTTGTGTCAACGTAACTGTCTTTTATTAATTTTTTAATGACTTTTATGAATACACATGATTTCATAAACAAATCTTCTTTTTCTTCTTCTTGTCCCGCTATTTGAGAATCACTGAGTTAATGGTAGGCTCCATGAGCCTAAATTCCAAATAGTTGAACATTTATATTTAATACAAACTTAAAAATATTAAGTTTACACTTCTTCCTACTCCTTTTCGGACAGTGTTCACACCTTTCCGGTGTATTTATTATTATAATTATTGTTTTTATTGTTTGAAATACACTCATTCAAAAAGATATATAACACTTAATTTTCTGTTCTGGCCACGATGTGGAAGATGGCCTAATTGGACTGACTATGGGACGATGGATAAGGCCTATCACATTAGATATGGTAAGTTTTATCCTATAATGTGATGGTCTGTAAAACATAACAGTAACGTACTGTAGATTAAGATTTCACATGTCATGTCAAAATAATTGAATAGAAATGAGACTAAGTGAACAATTTGCTCTGATGTCAGCCTTCAGTTGGCCTATTCAGCTTTCCTGTTGGCAAGTCATCTGCAGCATTTGGCAGGGAACAAACACACAATCAAGACCGCCAACAATTCGAGTCAGATTGATCATTAATGAAGACTACAGGCTTCCTGTAAAAAAACTACCTGTCGCAATCTGCCTGTTCTTGGGTTTTTATTGGGGTTATCCCCTGTAGAAGCCAAATGATGTATTTGGTCTCCTGAGGATAATATGGTGCTCAGGTATAAGTAGGAACCATGTTAGGTTGATTGGGTTACGTTTCTGCCTGGAAGCATTAACAAGTTTTGACTGCTGAACTCTGAGTGTTTAGTAATTTGATGTTAACTATTGGTCGAGTTAACTGAGAAACTTAATGGAAATTAAACAGAGTAATCAAGCATAAAGTGGCTTGTCAGACTTTTGATTACAAGGAAGTGCATCAGTGCATCATTCATGCTAAGTGTGGTGGAACACCTCTGTAGCTTAAAGCTTGGCTTAGCCGCTACACCCCCGAGGATAAAATAAATTCAGAAGAGGTAGAGATGCAAAAACAAGACAGGTGGGATGATTCTCCCATCCCACTCCACCCCCAACAAATCCATCATGCATGTATGACAGCTGATCAATCATTAAATTAAAATATTTTGTTAGGAATAAGTGCAAAACTTTATGACAACTACTTTTATGACTAAAAGCCCATAGCAAGATAATCTTTGTTCCTCTGAGGGATGATTGCTGGCTGCCAACAATCTATCCATTCATGTTTTTCACTGTGTGAAGGGAGTTAGAAAATTGGTTTTCTCAACAAGGAGAATATAACTTTCAACACCTGCATTCAGTAAATCAGTCAGTATTTATATAGTCGTACAAGAATTACATAATAGATTGACTTTCACCAGGGAGCAATCGTCTGATACCTAAAGACACATTGGGATCAACTAATGCCAGTCACTGATTATGTCACTGATGTATCTGTCAGTTAAAAGTAATGAAACACCACATTTAAATGTCATTGATCACTGTTTTAGGAGCAGCTTCCACATTGTGTGAATGACTGGAACAAAGGAGCCCTGATGTGATGAGCCTTGTGGGAAGGGAGTCCACCAACAGAAAGGAACACAGACTGAAGGGATATTGCCAGAAATACAGGTGGAACCGGTCTCCCTCGTGTGCCATATGGATGCTGTAACCAAGGGAGTGCAGGATGTCGCTCTCAGGTGTGAATGAAGAACCCAGTTGGTTGCCTTGCCTCCTTGTGTTCCCAGTCGCACCTCCCTTCGTATCACACAGCTTCACTTTTTATAGAGCTCCCATAGACAATTCCCAAAGTCTTGC